>NW_028296091.1:15000-32336 GCF_964197995.2 Scardinius erythrophthalmus
AAACACATCAACAGAGATCGGCTCTCTGCAGAAAAAGCAACCAATTACAATTCCCTTGTTGTAGTACAGCCTACTGAAGTTAATGAAAAGTTTATGATAATAATAATATTAAAGTTGTACCGGCAAAAGTGCGTGTTCAGTGCTGTTCGCGAGTGTCACGACGAGTCACCACAGCAATCAACTAACCGCTTACGTTTCTGTGGTAACCTACAGCTCCTGCACTGGGATTCAAGCTGGCGAAAACCATTCTAGAACAGCAGCAACAATGTAAAAGTAGACTTTATAAACTTTAATAGAACATTTTATTGAAACGGGTGCTTTGCTGCGCATAGAGACATTTCACCCGCTGGTAACTTAGGCTACTTTCACTTTTGCCGCAGAGACCCTTTATGTCCTATAAATGTGTCGTATTTTTGATAATCCGCGCAGATTTCAGTTGACGATTCTGTTTAAAGTTATTAAAAACAAAACATGAATGAATGAGAAAGAAAAGAACAGGATGTGCTTTATATTGAAAAGAAATATTAAAAGCGCGATAAGTCGCGAAAGAGAACTGACAGGATACTGTGCGCGCGCTCCGAGCGCAACACGGACAAGCAGCCTTTGTCTTCGGTTGCGCGCCTAAACGGCCAAATAAACACAGAAATATATCAAAATGCTAAGTCGAGTATTCACGTAAACACAGCAGATAGTACTGTGTGCATTCATTCTCTCTCACACGCACACAAAATGGTATATGCTCATCACTTGGTACTCAACCTCACAGTGAAAGCCCTGCAGAATTAATTCCATATTCCAACTTATTTATTGTTTGCTGAATATTTGTTAATAATATTAATAATTAAATAATATTAATAATAATTACTACGGTTGAATTTTTTATTGAAAAAAGCACGTCTTTAATATTAACTTTAATAATATATATATATATAGGCAATTTTTTTTCCTACTGTGGCTCTTTTGGAAAAATGCATTATCCAAAAATGAAAAAATGGCTCTTTGGTCAAAAAAGGTTCCCGACCCCTGATGTAGATGGTATCTTAGATGATCATGTAGTTGGTTGTACAGTGTGTTTATGGGCCAGCGTTCCTGAGATCTGTTGTCAGTCTTGATCGTGTGGATCTGCTCCTGCAGCTTGATCTGACCAGATCTCACAGATATTGAAGCGCAGTGTGTTTGTTTGCCTCTAGTGCGAGCTTTATGTCACGGTTTATGTAAGATCTTCCACCATTCCACCAGATCTCAGCTCACCACAGGTATTCATTGGCTCTTAGCAGGCCCGGAGTGGGTAATCGGGAGTATTCCCGGTGGGCCGCTTCACTTTTGGGCCGGTCGAGGAATTTTTTTTATTATTATTTTTACATTTCAATGTCACATTAGTTACATTAGGATACACACGTTCCGCATTCTGCCACCACAGCGCGCAACTCAGCATGGGTTGTACCATGTGAGGGAGTTCTCCCCTCTCCTCCTATAGAAATGGTTGGGTCCATAGCCCGTCTTTTCAAAACGTTTTCTCAGGGAGGCTACCGCGGCTCCGCCGGCGCCTACTGATAGCTGGGCCGGCCGTAACGGTACGCGTCAGGGAGGATGGATGGGAGGAAGAGGCCAGGAGGTAAGCTATGGAAGCTTTGTTTCCGCCACAGAATAAAACATTTTAAAAGATAATTGCGACTTTTTATCTCGAGTTTACATCTCGCAATTCTGACTTTTTTTCTCAGAATTGCGAGATATAAAGTCAGAATTGCCTGAAATAAAGTCGCAATTGCGTGTTAAAAAGTCAGAATTGTGAGATATTAAGTCAGAATTGCCTGAAATAAAGTTGCAATTGCGTGTTATAAAGAATTGTGAGATATAGAGTCAGAATTGCGTGATATAAAGTCGCAATTGCTTCTTATAAAGTCAGAATTGCAAGATATAAAATCAGAACTGCCTGAAATAAAGTCGCAATTGCTCATAAAGTCAGAACTGCAAGATATAGAGTCAGAATTGTGTGATATAAAGTCATAAAACGTGTTATAAAGTCACAATTGCGAAATATAAAGTCAGAATTGTGTGATATAAAGTCGCAATTGCTTATAAAGTCAGAACTGCCAGATATAGAGTCAGAATTGTGTGATATAAAATCATAAAACGTGTTATAAAGTCAGAATTGCAAATTATAAAGTCAGAATTGTGTGAAATAAAGTCGCAATTGCTTATAAAGTCAGAACTGCAAGATATAAAGTCAGAATTGTGTGATATAAAGTAGCAATTGCGTGTTATAAAGTCAGAATTGCGAAATATAAAGTCAGAATTGCGAAATATAACGTCAGAATTGTGTGAAAAAGTTGCAATTGCTTCTTATGCTTCTTATAAAGTCTAAGTGAATTATTATTTAACCTTTACATTATTTGTTAACCCATGGTATTAATACTAACTACACAATAGTACGAGCTGAACTGTTGCTTCATTTATCCAATTTTAAAAAAGTGCTAATTTGGAATTCCACCATGGAAAAAGTGGGCCGGTCTTGGGCCTGAAACTCCCGGGCTGAAAAGTGGCCCCACTCCGGCCCTGGCTCTTAGTCTGTTAACTGTCCAGGTAGTTTTTTTGTTTTGTTGCCTTTTTAGTAATCATCCTTAATTAGGTATCAATTGAAAGCTAAAACACGCTAAATTCATCCTGTGAAAACCGTTTTAAAATTGGACCGTGAATTGCCATGGAAACAATACTTTTAAAACATTTTAGCGTCTCAAATATTTTGTGATTTCAACTTCAAATTTGGAACACAACTTGGTTAGACAGCTTTCATTCTCTAGCAGTTTTAGCCCAAATTATTTTTCATATATATATTTAACAGGTTAAAGCGATAGTTCACCCAAAACGAACCTTATGCCATCATTTACTTATTTACAAACCTGTATGACTTCTTTGTTCTGTTGAACACTAAAGAAGATATTTTGAGAATTATCTCAGTGTTTTTTTTTGCTCTCCATATAATGAAAAGCTTCCTCTGTAGGCAGCATACGGAGGCCCGTCCGAATCCAAAGAGATGTTTCATCTGATAGATGTGTTCTGTGATATCCCACTATCCTGTGCATCTGCTGCTCAGTTTGTGCATAAAAGTCTGCTTTTATTTCATCTATAGCAAGACATTAGTAATGTAGTAATGAAATGTTGGCTTAGTTTTCAGCAAAACTCTCTTTGTTTAGTTGTACATTATTAGAGCCTCAGAAGTTACTCAGAAGCCTCAGAAGGGCTTCTATGCTACCATAGTCCTACTATGATATTAGACTACATAGCCTATAATAAAAGATAATGCATTTCAAACCTGAACCAAATATATTTTCATTCCAAAAAAAAAGATTCAAGATCAACAGTCTGTCATTAGTCTTTATTCTGACACAAAAAACAACAACATTAAAATCATGAACTGAAATGTCATTGTGGAAAAAAAAAAAAGATTGTTGTAACAGTGTGTAAATCAGACCTTTCAGGCTATAGCCTAACGCTAATAAGCCTTACGCCAAAATTATTAATACAACTAAATTGTTGGTCATTAAATAAGAAAACTAAATAATTGTGTAGATGATTTGCTTTGTGTAACCCAACCTCAGACATTAGGCTGAAGTATTTGCACACAGTGCCGCGACCAATCAATCACTCCTTTGCGACTGGCTGGCAGAGACGTTTTTGATTTTTAGCGGCGTGTTGGGGTTCTGGTACACCAGCCATGTCAACGGAACGAATGAATGAAAATTAGCTTATCAATGCATTTCTAAATTCGCGCCTACAGTATCTTTGTAGAACTTCAAAAAAAGAAACAAAAAAGATGCTGCAGCCAATGAGCAGCCGGCGGGGGATTCAGGACGACTCAAGCAGAAACTGAAATCAGCTAAAACTGTAGTTCAGACTGTAAAGAGATGGACTAATGAAGCAAAGCTGGATTTACAAGCCTGCTTCGAGTGCACTTTCTGTGAGAATATGTGCATTCCTACCTGGACTCATTTAACTTACAACAATGACAAATCATAGTTCACTGCAAAACTCAGACAACTTCGTCAGGCTAGAGAAGATGCCTACAGGAATGGGGACAGAGTCTTGTTTAAGCGGGCCAAATAACACACTGACAAAGGAGATCAGAGTGGCTAAGAGGTACTATTCTGAAAAGCTGAGAAACTAGTTGTCAGCCAATGACCCTGCATCAATGTGGAAAGTCTTGAAAGACATTACTACCTAGAAGACACCATCCCCCAACACTGTGACCTGAATGAGTTTTATTGCAGGTTTGAAAAACCTTGTCTCACACACCCCACACCCGTTCTGACCTTCTCTCCATACACCCATCAACACCTCCAGATCAACCACTCTCCCCCTCCTACACTTCAGGTCTGTGAAGAAGATGTGTGTTGGGTCTTCCGGAAACAGAAGACAAGGAAAGCACCAGGCCCAGATGCCTTTTTCACCAGCCTCTCTAAAAACCTGTGCTCTCCAGCTGACCTTCATCTTCACTAACATCTTCAACAGATCACTGGAGCTGTGCAAAGTTCCTTCCTGCTTCCAACGCTTCACCATCATCCCCATCCCAAAGAAACCCACAATCACAGGACTAAATGACTTCAGACCTGTTGCTTTGACATCTGTGGTCATGAACTCATTTGAAACACTTGTGTTGGCCTACCTGAAGGACATCACTGGACCCTTGCTGGATCCTCTTCAGTTTGCCTACAGATACCCCTTTTCCACCAAAAAAGAACTGGTTTGGAACTGGTGCTGGTTCAAAGTTGGTTCAACTTGCGAACCTTCTCAGAGCCTGTTTGTTTTTCCACTGACTAGAGAGCCCAGCGAACAATGTTGTTACGTCACTGTGTACGTTGCCATACGTCTTAGCTTTCCCAGAAACGCCAACTTCAAGCATAACAAATACAATGGCCGACTACATCATCTTTCTCGGACTGCAATGTTTCTCCTGGCTTTGCGATCCTATATTGGGGTCAGAAGAAGACGTTTAGAACACATTTGTGCTGCTCGTCCGGATTACTATAGACGGAGATTACGTTTGAGAAGAAGTCCGACAATAACCCCGCCCCCAGCCCCCGACGTAAGCTTGACGTGGTAAAAGAACGGTTCTAGTCCAGCAAAGAGTTGGTGCCGCTTTGGAACCAATTTTCCTGGCCAAGAACCGGTTCTTTGGCTGTCAAAACACAAAGAACTGGTTCGCGAGTAGGCACCGGCTCCGAACCGGCACCAGCACTGCCTTGGTGGAAAAGGGGTAAGAGTGAACAGGTCTATGGATGTTGCGGTCAACATTGGACTACACTACATCTTGTAACATCTGGACAAACCAGGGACTTATTTGAGGATCCTGTTTGTGTACTTCAGCTCAGCCATCAACACCACCATCTCAAACCTCCTCCTGCCCAAACTAACCCAGCTCTCTCGTCCATCTGTCAGTGGGTCTCCAGCTTCCTCACAGACAGGCAGCAGTGAGTGAGGCTGGGAAACTCTCACCCAGCACCCGCGTGATCAGCACTGGCGGCCCCCGGGTGTGCTCTCTCTCACCACTGCTCTTTCCCTCTACACCAATGACTGCTCCTCCACAGACCCCTCTGTCAAGCTCCTGAAGTTAGCAGACAACACCATACTCATTGGCCTCATCCAGGACGGTGATGAGTCTGCTTACAGACAGGAGGTTAAAGAGCTGGCTTTCTGGTGCAGTCATAACAACCTGGAGCTTAACACGCTCAAAATACTGGAGATGATCTTGGACTTTAGGAGAAACCCCCCAGCATTATTCCCAAAGCACTGCGGCTGCAGTGATTCATTCAGGTTCCTGGGCACCCCACATTTCAGGACCTGAAGTGGAACACTCACATAGACTCCATAGTGAAAAAGGCCCAGCAGAGACTGTACTTCCTTCATCCAAATGAGGAAGTTCAACCTGCCACAGGAGCTGCTGATGCAGTTCTACTCTGCAGAGTCTCTCCTCTGCACTTCTTTAAGTGTATGGTTTGGCTCAGCTACCAAATCAGACCTCAGAAGACTACAGAGGATAGTCCGAACTGCTGAGTCATCTTCATTTAATTATATAGGGCTTTTAACAATGTAGACTGTTCCAAAGCAGCTTTACATTAATAATAGGAAATTAAAGTAAAGTGTTTTGGCTTTATAGCAGCTCTAGAATAAAGAATCACTGGTGAATCTGAGTGATTCACTGGTACACCCCTCACCACTCTCCAAGATCTGTACTCATCCAGAGTGAGTAAAAGTGCTGGCAAAAACCCCTCACACTCAGGCCACTTCCTCTTTGAGCTGTTGCCGTCTGGTCAGCACCACAGAGCACTGAGCACCAGAACGACCAGGCAGAAGAACATGCAATACAGAACACTATTTATACTCATATTTATTTAGTGTAACAGAAGTCACTGATGGCAAGTTTGCGGAACCCAACTGCAGTTTATTACAATAATCCAAAGTGAGCAAAACAAACAGAGACTTGACTTGACTTGACTTGACTTGACTAAACATGGAACTCTCCGACAATGGTTAAAACGTCAATATTAGACAAAGACGCATGTCAAACAGGAGAGCTTATACACAGACTACTAATGACTAGACAAGACACACCTGTGAACATAATCAAGACAATTACCCAATGACAACATGGGACACATGACAAGGGGAGCACATGTCTAAACCAGGAGCATGACAATGGGAAAACATCAAACAAAACTCAAAACTAGATGTGATGTGATATTTAGCACACCATACCTCTTATTCACATTCCCTTACATTTATACATAACACACCTGTACATACACATATTTTCTATTGTCTATTTTGTCTATTGTGTATTTGTTATATTTTTATGCTGCTGGTTATTGCTGCTGCTTTAGAGCAGGTACAGGACTTGCTACTGCCTATTCATAGACGACGCGCTGCTGTGAGTGACTGAGACATGCTGCTGCTGAACGATATAGCACAGTTACCCGTAGCAAATCTACACAGGTGGAGCTGGGGGAGGTGGAGGGGTTCTGAAGCGCTCATGAGTTACCCGTAGCAGATCTACACAGGTGGAGCTGGGGGAGGTGGAGGGGTTCTCAAGCGCTCATGAGTTACCCGTAGCAGATCTACACAGGTGGAGCTGGGGGAGGTGGAGGGGTTCTGAAGCGCTCATGAGTTACCTGTAGCAGATCTACACAGGTGGAGCTGGGGGAGGTGGAGGGGTTCTGAAGCGCTCATGAGTTACCCGTAGCAGATCTACACAGGTGGAGCTGGGGGAGGTGGAGGGGTTCTTAAGCGCTCATGAGTTAGCCGTAGCAGATCTACACAGGTGGAGCTGGGGGAGGTGGAGGGGCTCTGAAGCGCTCATGAGTTACCCGTAGCAGATCTACACAGGTGGAGCTGGGGGAGGTGGAGGGGTTCTGAAGCGCTCATGAGTTACCCGTAGCAGATCTACACAGGTGGAGCTGGGGGAGGTGGAGGGGTTCTGAAGCGCTCATGAGTTACCCGTAGCAGATCTACACAAATGGAGCTGGGGGAGGTGGAGGGGTTCTGAAGCGCTCATGAGTTACCCGTAGCAGATCTACACAGGTGGAGCTGGGGGAGGTGGAGGGGTTCTGAAGCGCTCATGAGTTACCCGTAGCAGATCTACACAGGTGGAGCTGGGGGAGGTGGAGGGGTTCTGAAGCGCTCATGAGTTACCCGTAGCAGATCTACACAGGTGGAGCTGGGGGAGGTGGAGGGGTTCTGAAGCGCTCATGAGTTACCCGTAGCAGATCTACACAGGTGGAGCTGGGGGAGGTGGAGGGGTTCTGAAGCGCTCATGAGTTACCCGTAGCAGATCTACACAGGTGGAGCTGGGGGAGGTGGAGGGGCTCTGAAGCTCTCATGAGTTACCCGTAGCAGATCTACACAGGTGGAGCTGGGGGAGGTGGAGGGGTTCTGAAGCGCTCATGAGTTACCTGTAGCAGATCTACACAGGTGGAGCTGGGGGAGGTGGAGGGGTTCTGAAGCGCTCATGAGTTACCCGTAGCAGATCTACACAGGTGGAGCTGGAGGAGGTGGAGGGGCTCTGAAGCTCTCATGAGTTACCCGTAGCAGATCTACACAGGTGGAGCTGGGGGAGGTGGAGGGGCTCTGAAGCTCTCATGAGTTACCCGTAGCAGATCTACACAGGTGGAGCTGGGGGAGGTGGAGGGGTTCTGAAGCGCTCATGAGTTACCCGTAGCAGATCTACACAGGTGGAGCTGGGGGAGGTGGAGGGGTTCTGAAGCGCTCATGAGTTACCCGTAGCAGATCTACACAGGTGGAGCTGGGGGAGGTGGAGGGGTTCTGAAGCGCTCATGAGTTACCCGTAGCAGATCTACACAGATGGAGCTGGGGGAGGTGGAGGGGTTCTGAAGCGCTCATGAGTTACCCGTAGCAGATCTACACAGGTGGAGCTGGGGGAGGTGGAGGGGTTCTGAAGCGCTTATGAGTTACCCGTAGCAGATCTACACAGGTGGAGCTGGGGGAGGTGGAGGGGTTCTGAAGCGCTCATGAGTTACCCGTAGCAGATCTACACAGGTGGAGCTGGGGGAGGTGGAGGGGTTCTGAAGCGCTCATGAGTTACCCGTAGCAGATCTACACAGGTGGAGCTGGGGGAGGTGGAGGGGTTCTGAAGCGCTCATGAGTTACCCGTAGCAGATCTACACAGGTGGAGCTGGGGGAGGTGGAGGGGCTCTGAAGCTCTCATGAGTTACCCGTAGCAGATCTACACAGGTGGAGCTGGGGGAGGTGGAGGGGCTCTGAAGCTCTCATGAGTTACCCGTAGCAGATCTACACAGGTGGAGCTGGGGGAGGTGGAGGGGCTCTGAAGCTCTCATGAGTTACCCGTAGCAGATCTACACAGGTGGAGCTGGGGGAGGTGGAGGGGTTCTGAAGCGCTCATGAGTTACCCGTAGCAGATCTACACAGGTGGAGCTGGGGGAGGTGGAGGGGCTCTGAAGCTCTCATGAGTTACCCGTAGCAGATCTACACAGGTGGAGCTGGGGGAGGTGGAGGGGCTCTGAAGCTCTCATGAGTTACCCGTAGCAGATCTACACAGGTGGAGCTGGGGGAGGTGGAGGGGTTCTGAAGCGCTCATGAGTTACCCGTAGCAGATCTACACAGGTGGAGCTGGGGGAGGTGGAGGGGTTCTGAAGCGCTCATGAGTTACCCGTAGCAGATCTACACAGGTGGAGCTGGGGGAGGTGGAGGGGCTCTGAAGCTCTCATGAGTTACCCGTAGCAGATCTACACAGATGGAGCTGGGGGAGGTGGAGGGGTTCTGAAGCGCTCATGAGTTACCCGTAGCAGATCTACACAGATGGAGCTGGGGGAGGTGGAGGGGTTCTGAAGCGCTCATGAGTTACCCGTAGCAGATCTACACAGGTGGAGCTGGGGGAGGTGGAGGGGTTCTGAAGCGCTCATGAGTTACCCGTAGCAGATCTACACAGGTGGAGCTGGGGGAGGTGGAGGGGCTCTGAAGCTCTCATGAGTTACCCGTAGCAGATCTACACAGGTGGAGCTGGGGGAGGTGGAGGGGCTCTGAAGCTCTCATGAGTTACCCGTAGCAGATCTACACAGGTGGAGCTGGGGGAGGTGGAGGGGTTCTGAAGCGCTCATGAGTTACCCGTAGCAGATCTACACAGGTGGAGCTGGGGGAGGTGGAGGGGTTCTGAAGCGCTCATGAGTTACCCGTGGCAGATCTACACAGGTGGAGCTGGGGGAGGTGGAGGGGCTCTGAAGCTCTCATGAGTTACCCGTAGCAGATCTACACAGATGGAGCTGGGGGAGGTGGAGGGGTTCTGAAGCGCTCATGAGTTACCCGTAGCAGATCTACACAGGTGGAGCTGGGGGAGGTGGAGGGGCTCTGAAGCTCTCATGAGTTACCCGTAGCAGATCTACACAGATGGAGCTGGGGGAGGTGGAGGGGTTCTGAAGCGCTCATGAGTTACCCGTAGCAGATCTACACAGATGGAGCTGGGGGAGGTGGAGGGGCTCTGAAGCTCTCATGAGTTACCCGTAGCAGATCTACACAGGTGGAGCTGGGGGAGGTGGAGGGGCTCTGAAGCTCTCATGAGTTACCCGTAGCAGATCTACACAGATGGAGCTGGGGGAGGTGGAGGGGTTCTGAAGCGCTCATGAGTTACCCGTAGCAGATCTACACAGGTGGAGCTGGGGGAGGTGGAGGGGCTCTGAAGCGCTCATGAGTTACCCGTAGCAGATCTACACAGATGGAGCTGGGGGAGGTGGAGGGGTTCTGAAGCGCTCATGAGTTACCCGTAGCAGATCTACACAGGTGGAGCTGGGGGAGGTGGAGGGGCTCTGAAGCTCTCATGAGTTACCCGTAGCAGATCTACACAGATGGAGCTGGGGGAGGTGGAGGGGTTCTGAAGCGCTCATGAGTTACCCGTAGCAGATCTACACAGAAGGAGCTGGGGGAGGTGAAGGGGCTCTGAAGCGCTCATGAGTTACCCGTAGCAGATCTACACAGGTGGAGCTGGGGGAGGTGGAGGGGTTCTGAAGCGCTCATGAGTTACCCGTAGCAGATCTACACAGATGGAGCTGGGGGAGGTGAAGGGGCTCTGAAGCGCTCATGAGTTACCCGTAGCAGATCTACACAGGTGGAGCTGGGGGAGGTGGAGGGGTTCTGAAGCGCTCATGAGTTACCCGTAGCAGATCTACACAGATGGAGCTGGGGGAGGTGGAGGGGTTCTGAAGCGCTCATGAGTTACCCGTAGCAGATCTACACAGATGGAGCTGGGGGAGGTGAAGGGGCTCTGAAGCGCTCATGAGTTACCCGTAGCAGATCTACACAGGTGGAGCTGGGGGAGGTGGAGGGGCTCTGAAGCGCTCATGAGTTACCCGTAGCAGATCTACACAGGTGGAGCTGGGGGAGGTGGAGGGGTTCTGAAGCGCTCATGAGTTACCCGTAGCAGATCTACACAGGTGGAGCTGGGGGAGGTGGAGGGGCTCTGAAGCTCTCATGAGTTACCCGTAGCAGATCTACACAGGTGGAGCTGGGGGAGGTGGAGGGGCTCTGAAGCTCTCATGAGTTACCCGTAGCAGATCTACACAGATGGAGCTGGGGGAGGTGGAGGGGTTCTGAAGCTCTCATGAGTTACCCGTAGCAGATCTACACAGGTGGAGCTGGGGGAGGTGGAGGGGCTCTGAAGCGCTCATGAGTTACCCGTAGCAGATCTACACAGGTGGAGCTGGGGGAGGTGGAGGGGCTCTGAAGCTCTCATGAGTTACCCGTAGCAGATCTACACAGGTGGAGCTGGGGGAGGTGGAGGGGCTCTGAAGCTCTCATGAGTTACCCGTAGCAGATCTACACAGATGGAGCTGGGGGAGGTGGAGGGGTTCTGAAGCGCTCATGAGTTACCCGTAGCAGATCTACACAGATGGAGCTGGGGGAGGTGGAGGGGTTCTGAAGCGCTCATGAGTTACCCGTAGCAGATCTACACAGGTGGAGCTGGGGGAGGTGGAGGGGCTCTGAAGCGCTCATGAGTTACCCGTAGCAGATCTACACAGGTGGAGCTGGGGGAGGTGGAGGGGTTCTGAAGCTCTCATGAGTTACCCGTAGCAGATCTACACAGATGGAGCTGGGGGAGGTGGAGGGGTTCTGAAGCGCTCATGAGTTACCCGTAGCAGATCTACACAGGTGGAGCTGGGGGAGGTGGAGGGGTTCTGAAGCTCTCATGAGTTACCCGTAGCAGATCTACACAGGTGGAGCTGGGGGAGGTGAAGGGGTTCTGAAGCGCTCATGAGTTACCCGTAGCAGATCTACACAGGTGGAGCTGGGGGAGGTGGAGGGGTTCTGAAGCTCTCATGAGTTACCCGTAGCAGATCTACACAGGTGGAGCTGGGGGAGGTGGAGGGGCTCTGAAGCTCTCATGAGTTACCCGTAGCAGATCTACACAGGTGGAGCTGGGGGAGGTGGAGGGGTTCTGAAGCGCTCATGAGTTACCCGTAGCAGATCTACACAGGTGGAGCTGGGGGAGGTGGAGGGGCTCTGAAGCGCTCATGAGTTACCCGTAGCAGATCTACACAGGTGGAGCTGGGGGAGGTGGAGGGGTTCTGAAGCGCTCATGAGTTACCCGTAGCAGATCTACACAGGTGGAGCTGGGGGAGGTGGAGGGGCTCTGAAGCGCTCATGAGTTACCCGTAGCAGATCTACACAGGTGGAGCTGGGGGAGGTGGAGGGGCTCTGAAGCTCTCATGAGTTACCCGTAGCAGATCTACACAGATGGAGCTGGGGGAGGTGGAGGTAAAGAGACTCAGAAGAGTCTGTGTGTGAATGTACATTTTTTTAGGATCAAGATCAGCTAATCAGTTGTGTCGTTTTAAAGGTGAATAGGGTATATGTCGAACGCCGCATTACGAAACCGGAAAACAGAACGCATCGCTTCCGGTTCAGGTCTTTTGTATGTGCTTCATGCATTTTTTTACTGTTTTACTCAAGATAACTTAAAAGGAGCGAGCAAAGATGATCATAACCAATGTCCCTCGCATGTGAAGATCGATATTTAAAAGTAAAAAAAAATAAAAAATCTTCACACTAACGTTTAGATATTTAAATAGAATAAAAAGCTAATAACAAAGTGAGATAGGTAGGTTAGCTGATTACCTTAAAATTCCATAGATATCGGCATCAGTTCATACGGCTGTTAACACTTTCTATGACAAGCGGATGCGATGAGACCAGGTTTCCGGTTTCGTCATGCGACGTTCGACATATACCCTATTGGGTATTTCTGCACCATTAGTGTCAAGTTGAACTGCAATAATGCTGATTGAAACATGTTTCCTGATCACTCAATTCACACACTTCATTGGTCAGTAAACAAATAGCCCCGCCCCCAAACCCACATGATTGGCTGTGTCAGAAGTTAACATGCCGCTCAATCAAATCTTCTGAAAGCTTCAGTGTTTCACTCTTCAGGAATCAAATTAATACAACACTAACTAGGTGGTTTAGTGCTGCAGAGTTCAGCTTAAATCCTGCAGTTACACACACACACACACACACACACACACACACACACACACTCACACATTCATGAATCTGAAGATCGTCATTTGTTTCTCTTTCATCTTTATTTCTGTGTTCCTGGTGATGTCAGTTGCTATGCAACCATGCTATCAGAGCCAGTTTCCATGGCGACCGAACAAGCATCGTGCATTGAATGAGAGAGAGAGCGAGCGTGGGAAACACACACACACACACACACACACACACACACACACACACACTTGAGTGAGTTTATGACGGTTATGAACTTTAGATTCATATTCAGGTGATTCTGGTGTGTTTCTGCTCTCAGGAATAATATTATTAGTGGAACAGATTAACAGTTTGATGTTGTGTGTGTGTGTGTGTGTGTGTGTGTGTGTGTGTGTGTGTGTGTTGCATCTCATGAACGCTTGTATGTACACAGAATGCATGAAAGCAGCGTGTTGAGGGTCTGATTGGAGTGTCGTCCCTCTTTGATGACATCATCTTCATCAGCTCTGCAGTGGGCTCTGAGTGGAATACTGAGCAGCTCTGTGTCGCCCCCGTCTGGCCGGTCACAAAAGTGTGTGTCTGAGAGAGTGAGTGAGTGAATGTGTGTGTGAGTATGTGTGTGTGTGCGTGTGTGTGCGTGTGTGTGTGTGTGTGTGTGTGAGAGAGTGTGTTTCATATTTGAAAAGCAAAATTAGTGTTTTATAAAATGCAGGAAGCCATTGTTTTGTGACAGGAAGTCCATCTAACAGGAAGTGATGTCAGAGAAGGACCCTGTCCTTCATTTGATGTGTTTTTGACAGATTAGTGCAAATGTTTTCAGGTCATTCAGACGGGTAATATTATTATAATTCTATTATATCTACTATATTATTTTTATATTTTATTATATTTTTATTTTGACTATTTTTTGTGTATATTTTATTTATTATATTTATGTATTCAAGCTATTACATTTTCTTAATTGTTACTGTTTAGAATCGTTACCTTCAAACTTTCTTTTTTTTTCATTGAAAGTATTTTTTACATGAAAAACATGTTAAACCAACATGAATATAAATATAACATTAAAATTAGATTGCATATCAAATATTAGGTAAGGGCTTTATATTGTTATTGATGAGCTGAGCTCAGTACACTCGTGCCTTTATGATTTAGATTATTAAATGATCAGATGTATTGTGTTTAACTTATATTTGTCAGTATTTGGGGTGTTGATGCAGGAGTGTGTGAAGATGCTTTTACTCCACGATTATGTAAATGTAAAGTAATTCACACACACAGTTTATTTTTGTCTACTAGAGTAACAGAAGCCTTCAGATCAAACTGATTCTAAGATCACAGAAAGCACAAGATCACGATATGTGACCATGGATTTGAAAGGTGACTCTTGACCGCGTTTATTTATTGAGTGTCTGTCGTTTATGTCCGTTTCAATCAGAAACACACTAAAGGCCTGTTCACACTAAGAATGATAACAACAATGATAACTATAATAACTACGGTATAATGATAACTATAATGATAACTATAACAATAATTTATAATGATAATTATAATAACTAGGGATGCACCGATACCACTTTTTCCAGAATGAGTCCGATACCGATACCGTATAACCGATACCTGTATTTTCACTGCATTTATAATTTTTAAATCTATTGGCAGAGAAACCAAAAGAATATAAATCATATTAGTTGGCTTAATTTGTTCATCAAATAAATATTTCCTTCAGTTATTTACATGCTTAATTAAGCCTGCTAAAATGCATTGAATGAGCTTCTGTTACTTTCACTCTTCATTCTATTGCTCTATCATATTTCATCTTTCATTTAACAGTACAGCACATGTTTAGAGCCGCTCCAGCAGGGCTCAGCGATGAGGATCGGGTCAGCTGTTCAGATGTTTAGACACCAGTGAAATATCAATTCTTTATTCCAATTTTGAAACTACAACAAAAACTTCAATAATTAATCAAATGTAAAAACAAAAAACAAACAAAACAAAAAAACACTGCAGATTCATTACTGAATAAATTAAATATAGATGGATCTTTTTGTAAATTTACAAGAGGTAGCCTATTTGGTCAAGAGCAGTGAGTGATTTATTTGTGATTTGTTTGATTAACATTAAAACACAGCAGCAGGTTTATTAGACTGCTGCCCCTTTAAAGGAACACTCCGACTTTTTGGGACTTTAGCTTATTCACAGTATCCCCCAGAGTTAGATAAGTCCATACATACCTTTTTCATTTCTGTGCGTTCTGTAAGTGTTATTTGACGCACCCACCGCTAGCCTAGCTTAGCACAAAGACTGGGTGTAAATGGATAAGGTAGCATACTAATCCCAATAAGTGACAAAATAATGCAAACATTTTACTATTTACATGTTGTGATCTGTATAGTCACAGCGTGTACAAATAACAAGGCTATATGAGACAGAGACCATTTTTAATCGTATAAATACTGGGAACTATATTCTCACTAGGCGTAGGAGCACAGCTACTTGGGCGGAGTGATTAGCGCAGCACACGAGACGCCCTGTGGTGAGGAGCAGAGAGTTCGCTCAGAGTTGGAGTAATAGAGTCAGCAATTACTAGATAGTAAATTTATAGTTTACAATCATGGGTGTTCGCTGTATCTTGTCTTACAGCTTCCAAAGTTTGTAACTCCTTGTCTGTGTATTCTGACTCAAAACTATATGGTTCTGGATCTTGGTTTGATACACAGTAAAATTCCTCTGACAATTCCTCAAAGTCAGCCATGATCACGAGTCACGTTCGCTACTAGCTAGTTAGTCAGGTTTGTTTTGTTTACGGAACCATCAACAGGGCGTCCCGTGTGCTGCGCTAATCACTCCGCCCAAGTAGCCACTCCGCCCAAGTAGCTGTGCTCCTACGCCTAGTGAGAATATAGTTCCCAGTATTTATACGATTAAAAATGGTCTCTGTCTCATATAGCCTTGTTATTTGTACACGCTGTGACTATACAGATCACAACATGTAAATAGGAAAATGTTTGCATTATTTTGTCACTTATTGGGATTAGTATGCTACCTTATCCATTTACATCCAGTCTTTGTGCTAAGCTAGGCTAGCAGTGGGTGCGTCAAATAACACTTACAGAATGCACAGAAATGAAAAAGGTATGTATGGACTTATCTAACTCTGGGGGATACTGTGAATAAGCTAAAGTCCCAAAAAGTCGGAGTGTTCCTTTAAGACCGAACGCACCGACCCTCATTTAAATATACTGTCTATGTTCACTTGAATTCGTCAGTACAAGCAAGAAGGACATTTCAATTCAGTATTCGCGCACTGGTTTTCGGGGTGCGCGCTTTGAATTTTTCCGTTCATGGAACTTCTTGAATTTCACACGTCCTGTAATAATGTAGGGAATCACTCGTTATACATAAATTTGTTAACAGTTCATGTTTTACTTACATATACGATGTAGTTTTAATCCAAATAACACATAGTAACAATCGGCAATCAAGAGCATTCAACTCTCTCTCTCTCTCTCTCTCTCTCTCTCTCTCTCTCTCTCTCTCTCTCTCTCTCTCTCTCTCTCTCTCTCTCTCTCTCTCTCTCTCTCTCTCTCTCTCTCTCTCTCTCTCTCTCTCTCTCTCTCTCTCTCGTAAATAATAAGCTACATCATGGTTTTACTTTCTTTGCCATTGACATCGACTGAACTACAAACTTTCCACTGACGTCTGTTTAAAGGGATGTGGTCGACCAGCTCGCGCGTCTGTGCCGCTGCGCGTTCAATCCACTGCGCGCTTTTCTCATATCAGCTTGCGCACCACAGCTGTGTTACTATATTTTGTTTAATATTCCACTAATAAGATACATTTACTACATAGGCAGCTTTTTTTTAATCCCCATCTGTTGTCCGTGTTTCTTTGTCTGGACACAAGTGTACAAACGTTTTTTTTTTTTAAATGCTCCAGCTCTTTATAGCAGGATGGATTCTGATCGGCTGTCAATGTTTTTATCGTTCATCAGCTGGAAAAATTGTTCTGAAATGATTCCAAAGATATCGTTCCTTTGAGTCGTTATAGTTGCGGTGTGGACTTCACTATTCTTTTACATTTAGAAAGATTTTTCAAACTATCGCTATCTTTCTCGGCGTGAACCGGCCTTGTGTCTCTGCAGAAGTACCGTTACCATGACGAGGAGACTCCGCCCCTGCAGCACAGCCCCGCCCACCTGACTGCAGACAAGTCTGCAGAGATGCTCCACCTCAGTGACGCTGGCCACGCCCACATCGACGGTATCCACGGTTACACGCCCCAGATGCACATGTCCCCTGCCAAGGTAAGAGTCC
>NW_028296090.1:0-32258 GCF_964197995.2 Scardinius erythrophthalmus
CCTGCTTTAGCACTTAGCTAAGAGTTTGCTAGCATGTTTTAGCATGTTTCTAGTATGTTGTTAGCATGTTTAGCACTTGCTGGCACTTTTTTTATATGTTTTTATATGTCCACAACAGTGTTTAACATGTCACTTCCTGTTGCCAGCAGGTGGCACTGTGACTGTAACTGAATATGAGCATGGTCATGTGTTCAGGACAGAACGTTTATTAAAAGTGTGAAGTTTGGCGCAGATTGGACATTGCCTTCTTGAGTAACAACAACATCCTGTTTCATTGAATTAGCATGCTTTACCACTTAGCTAAGTATTGCTAGCATGTTTTAACATAAGCTAGCATGTTTTAACATGTTTCTAGCATGTTTAGACCTCAATGGCATTTTTAACATGTTGCTAGAATGGCATCAACGTGTTAAACATGACACTTCCTGTTGCCAGTAGGTGGCGCTATTACTATAACTGAATATTCTCATGTAGATGTGTTCAGGACAGAACGCTTATCAAAAGTGTGAAGTTTGGGGCAGATTGGATATTCCATTCCTGAGTTACAGCAAATTCCTATTTAATTGCAATAATATGCATGCTTTAGCACTTAGCTAAGAGTTTGCTAGCATGTTTTAGCATGCTTCTAGTATGTTGTTAGCATGTTTAGCACTTGCTGGCACTTTTTTATATGTTATTAGGAGTCCATAACAGTGTTAAACATGTCACTTCCTGTTGCCAGCAGGTGGCGCTATGACTATAACTGAATATGAGCATGGCCATGTGTTCAGGGCAGAACTCTTATCAAACGTGTGAAGTTTGGGGCAGATTGGACATTCCATGCCTGAGTTACAGCAACTTCCTGTTTCATGGCGAAACATCGAAATTTGTAAGGCCGCCGAGGACCCGCCCTTTGACGAAAACTCAAGATCTTCGCAATTTAACGTCGCAAAGGCCTTAAGATTACACTCACCAAATTTGAAGATGATCAGATTAAAACTGTAGGAGGAGTTCGTTAAAGTACGAGGCCTGAAAATGGCAAAAACTGCACAAAAATCTGAGAGGAAGTTCAAAATGGCTGACTTCCTGTTGTGTTTAGGGCTATGCTCCAAGAGACTTTTTTGTAGGTATTAGGTCATTACATGTATGTACCGAATTTCGTGCACGTACGTGGAATGTTGCGGGAGGCGCACTCCGTTGAACTTTTATAGGTGGCGCTATCGAGCCATTTTGCCCCGTCCAATTCTGAAACCTATGTCAGATGTAAATTTTCGCCAGTTCTGACGCGTGTGCAAAGTTTCGTGAGTTTTCGAGCATGTTTAGGCCCTCAAAAATGCAATTCAATGCGGAGAAGAATAATAATAATAATAATAATAATAATAATAAACAGAGCAATTCCAAGAGGGTCCTCACACCATCGGTGCTCGGGCCCTAATTAAAGCTGCAAGCAGCGATGAAAGGGCCCTCGCACCCGTGCCATCAACACTCGGTGGCTTTAGGAAGACAGAGCATGGTTGGGAAATGTACATTCAAGGAGGTATATATAGTAAGAGTATGTCAAAGTCAGTTACAAAATGTTTTGTATAATGGTGATAATAGCATGCTTCATGACTCAGCTAAGTGTTGCTAGCATGTTTAGTCTGTTTCTAGCATGCTTAGTACACAATAATTATGTGGTTAGTACTGCATTACAGTGTTAACCATGTCAGTTTCTGTTGCCAGTAGGTGGCGTTATGGCTATAACTGAATATGAGCATGGATGTGTGTTCAGGACAGAACTCTTATCAAACGTGTGAAGTTTGGTGCAAATTGGACATTGCCTTCTTGAGTAACAACAAAGTCATGTTTCATTGAATTAACATTCTTTAGCACTTAGCTAAGCATTGTTAGCATGTTTTAACATGTTTCTAGCATGTTTAGAACTCAATGGCATTTTTAACATGTTGCTAGAACGGCATCAAAGTGTTAAACATGTCACTTCCTTTTGCCAGTAGGTGGCGCTATTACTATAACTGAATTTGAGCATAGACATGTGTTCAGGCCATGATTCTTATCAAATGTGTGAAGTTTGGGGCAGATTGGACATTCCATGCCTGAATTACAGCAAATTCCTATTTAATTGCAATAATAGCATGCTTTAGCACTTAGCTAAGAGTTTGCTAGCATGTTTTAGCATGTTTCTAGTATGTTGTTAGCATGTTTAGCACTTGCTGGCACTTTTTTATATGTTATTAGGAGTCCATAACAGTGTTAAACATGTCACTTCCTGCTGCCAGCAGGTGGCGCTATGACTGTAAGCATGATCATGTGTTCAGGACAGAACGCTTATCAAAAGTGTGAAGTTTGGGGCAGATTGGACATTCCTTGCCTGAGTTACAGCAAATTCATATTTAATTGCAGTAATATCATTCTTTAGCACTTAGCTAAGTGTTTGCTAGTATGTTTTAGCAAGTCTCTAGTATGTTGGTAGGATGTTTAGCACCTACTGGCATTTTTTTATATGTTATTAGGAGTCAAGAACAGTGTTAAACGTCACTTCCTGTTGCCAGCAGGTGGCGCTATGACTGTAACTGAATATAAGCATGGTCATGTGTTCAGGACAGAACGCTTATCAAAAGTGTGAAGTTTGGGGCAGATTGGACATTCCATGCCTGAGTTACAGCAAATTCATATTTAATTGCAGTAATATCATTCTTTAGCACTTAGCTAAGTGTTTGCTAGTATGTTTTAGCATGTCTCTAGTATGTTGGTAGGATGTTTAGCACCTACTGGCATTTTTTTATATGTTATTAGGAGTCAAGAACAGTGTTAAACGTCACTTCCTGTTGCCAGCAGGTGGCGCTATGACTATAACTAAATATGAGCATGGACATGTGTTCAAGAGATAACTCTTATCAAACGTGTGAAGTTTGGGGTAGATTGTACATTGCCTTCTTGAGTAACAACAAAGTCCTGTTTCATTGAATTAGCATGGTTTAGCACTTAGCTAAGTACTGCTAGCATGTTTTAACATGTTTCTAGCATGTATAGAACTCAATGGCATTTTTAACATGTTGCTAGAACGGCATCAAAGTGTTAAACATGTCACTTCCTGTTGCCAGTAGGTGGCGCTATTACTATAACTGAATTTGAGCATAGACATGTGTTCAGGCCATGATTCTTATCAAATGTGTGAAGTTTGGGGCAGATTGGACATTACATGCCTGAGTTACAGCAAATTCCTATTTAATTGCAGTAATAGCATGCTTTAGCACTTAGCTAAGTGTTTGCTAACATGTTTCTAGTATGTTGCTAACCTGTTTAGCACTTGCTGGCTCTTTTTTATATGTTATTAGGAGACCACAAGAGTGTTAAACATGTCACTTCCTGTTACCAGTAGGTGGCGCTATTACTATAACTGAATTTTCTCATGTAAATGTGTTCAGGACAGAACGCTTATCAAAAGTGTGAAGTTTGGGGCAGATTGGACATTCCATGCCTGAGTTACAGCAAATTCCTATTTAATTGCAATAATAGCATGCTTTAGCACTTAGCTAAGAGTTTGCTAGCATGTTTTAGCATGCTTCTATTATGTTGTTAGCATGTTTAGCACTTGCTGGCACTTTTTTATATGTTATTAGGAGTCCATATCAGTGTTAAACATGTCACTTCCTGTTGCCAGCAGGTGGCGCTATGACTGTAACTGAATATGAGCATGGTCATGTGTTCAGGACAGAACGCTTATCAAAAGTGTGAAGTTTGGGGCAGATTGGACATTCCATGCCTGAGTTACAGCAACTTCCTGTTTCATGGCGAAACATCGAAATTTGTCAGGTCGCCGAGGACCCGCCCTTTGACGAAAACTCAAGATCTTCGCAATTTAACGTCGCAAAGGCCTTAAGATTACACTCACCAAATTTGAAGATGATCAGATTAAAACTGTAGGAGGAGTTCGTTAAAGTACGAGGCCTGAAAATGGCAAAAACTGCACAAAAATCTGAGAGGAAGTTCAAAATGGCTGACTTCCTGTTGTGTTTAGGGCTATGCTCCAAGAGACTTTTTTGTAGGTATTAGGTCATTACATGTATGTACCGAATTTCGTGCACGTACGTGGAACGTTGCGGGAGGCGCACTCCGTTGAACTTTTATAGGTGGCGCTATCGAGCCGTTTTGCCCCGTCCAATTCTGAAACCTATATCAGATGTAAATTTTCGCCAGTTCTGACGCGTGTGCAAAGTTTCGTGAGTTTTCGAGCATGTTTAGGCCCTCAAAAATGCAATTAAATGCGGAGAAGAAGAAGAAGAAGAATAATAATAATAATAATAATAAACAGAGCAATTCCAAGAGGGTCCTCACACCATCGGTGCTCGGGCCCTAATAATAAATATAGCTGCGAGCAGCGATTACGGGCCCAAGCCGGTGGCACCGCAACCCCGGTGCCTTTAGTTACCTAAAGGCACCAGGGTGGCGGTACCGCCGGCTTTGGCCCTCCATCGCTGCTCGCAGCTATATTTATATATATATATATATATATATATATATATATATATATATATATATATATATATATATATATATATATATATATATATATATATATATATATATATATAAATATATATATACATACATACATACATACACACACATACATATATATGTATATATTAGGGCTGTCAAAGTTAGCGCGTTAATAACGCGTTAACGCAAAATCATATTAACGGCATTATTTTTTTTAACGCACGATTAACGCAGCGCGTATTTTCTTTTTGACCCCTGGCCCAACTCCTAGTTGGAGAAATGGAGATACACAGTGTTGCTAACTTAGCGACATTGCAGACCCCTTTAGCGATTTTTTCCCTTCAACAAAGCGCCCAAACCTTATTTAGTTTCTGAGAATCTACCGGTATCGCCGGTGCTCTCCCAGCATGTGCGCGCGCGCCTCTCTCTCTCTCTCTCTCTCTCTCTCGCTCGCTCTCTCTCTCTGCGTCTCGCGCGGAGGATTAGCGCTTTAACTCAGTTAAGCACAGATATTATGTTGCTTCTCTATTTTTACAAGTATAGCCGAAATCAGAGCACAGATATTGTCTTTATCTTATGTGAATTTGATTTCACCAGACGACGGCTCGATTATCAGAATTTTTGTGCAGATTAACATCTTGGAAGGGAGAGCTGGTTATGTTTTAATGGGTCGCGTTTCAGTCACCATTTCAAATTCATTCCGTTGTTTGACAACAGAAACAGTAAAATATACCAATGAAAACAGTTTTATTGAGAATTTAGCTTCATCAAAATGGGCACAGAGAGAGACAAACTACAATGTAATAGGCTAATAAATAATAAATGTACATTTAGTATTTTCAGAAGAGCTGCCCTGTCATGCAAAAATCTAAACATGTTTGTGTTAGTAAATTGCTCAGTGCAAAGAAAGAGAAGTAATAGGAACCTGGCATTTTTTTTGTTCTTTCTACGTGTCTAATAGACATGAACAAGTTCTTTGAAAAACATCTGTAACCTTTGAAACATGTCTCGTCTTCATGCTCTATGTTGACTATGGTTTCAATAATAAACATACATTTGCATAAAGCATCTATATTTATCCATGCCCACGTTGATTAGAGTATTACAAACTTGAAAAGTATTAATTTAAGGTACATTTAGAACAATTTAAAAAAATGTGCGATTAAATGCGATTAATCGCGAGTTAACTCATGACAATATGCGATTAATCGCGATTAAAAAATTTAATCGATTGACAGCCCTAGTATATATATATATTATTGTTCAAAAGTTTGGGGTCAGTAAGATTTTTAATGTTTTTAGGAGAAGTCTCTTCTGCTCACCAAGGCTGCATTTATTGATTAAAAATACAAACAAAAACAGTAATATTGTGAAATATTATTCCAATTTAAAACAGCTGTTTTCAATTTTTAAATATTTTACATAGTAATTCATTTCTGTGATCAAAGTTAAGTTTTCAGCATCATTACTCCAGTCTTCAGTGTCACATGATCCTTCAGAAATCATACTAATATGATGATTGATGCTCAATAAATATTCATTATTATTTTCAATGTTGAAAACAGTTGTGTACAGATTTTTTTTTTTTTCAAAATGCTTTGATGAATATAAAGTTCAAAAGAACAGCATATATTTCAAATATATATATTTTTAACATTATAAATGTCTTTACTGTAACTGTTGATCAGTTTAACTCATCCTTCATAAATAAAATTACTGATTTATTTTATTTATTTCCCCAAAAAATAAAATTTTAATTATTACTAACCCAAAACTTTTGAGCGGTAGTGTTTAACGTTACAAAAGCTTTAGATTTCAGATAAATGCTGTTCTTTTGAACTTTCTATTCATCAAAGACTGTACACAACTGTTTTCGACATTTAAAATAATAATGAATGTTTCTTGAGTATCAATCATCATATTAGAATAACTTCTGAAGGATCATGTGACAGTGACGACTGGAGTAATGATGCTGAAAACTCAGCTTTGATCACAGGAATAAATAACAGTTTAAAATATATTTAAATAGAAAGCAGCTGTTTTAAATTGGAATAATATTTTACAATATTACTGTTTTTGTTTGTATTTTTAATCAAATAAATGCAGCCTTGGTGAGCAGAAGAAACTTCTCTGTTATGTGCGCGCCACAGACTGCACGCACGTCCGCTTAGAGTTCCGCCTTTTGCCTTCAGTCAATATTACGTTATTAGAAAAATATTTTTTTAGAGAATCGATTTTTTGACATTTGTGAATCGATTCAGAATCGTCCACGTCCGCATCGCGATGCATCTAAGAATAAATTGTTTCTCCCACCCCTAGATTTCATACAACAGGTTAATAAACAGTTACAATTAAGTCACTTACATTTTAGATGCAATGTTGACTGTTTTTGTTCTGTTTCAGCAGCGAAAATAGTTAAACAAAGATCACGGCAGAACCATCACGCATCACGTGTTTTCTCATAACTGAACGATTCAGCATTTTTAACGAATCGGTTGACTCAAAGATTGAATGATCAATCCATAAACATCTGTCTTAATCATGATCGACTCATTCGAACAAATCGTTTGAATGAATGAATCAATGACTCGCTTATTAAGATGGATGCCTGGCGACACCTAATGGCGGTTTAGTGTTCTTTAAAAGCATCATTCTTTCCCACATGTGTGTGATTTGTGTGTGCAACATTATCATTATTTTTCTTACACTATTATATTAGCGATTTAAAAGCACCCACTCGTGTCACACGTCGATTAACCGGTGGGAAAATATCCTCAGACACATACCTAATAAATGTATATTTAAATACAATATTGGCCTACCTGGTAAAAAGTTTTATATACTATTTTGATGTCCTTTTGGACACAAGAGGGCAGTATAGCCCTATGTTTGCTTTTTTGTTGAACCAAATAGCACTAAATAGCCTGTTTTAACTTTTTCATTCTTCTTGAATTGCAAAAACAGAATAAAATGGATTTAGTTGTGATATTTGTATACTTTTATATAGAAATAAATGGTATATAATTACATTTTTAGAAGATTTTTAGTGTTTCCTTTTTGGACATTATTTAATACCTCGCCATAGCAAAACCGTTTGAGATATTTATTATCCATTCACAATTTAGCATATTTAATGTAGTTTCATCATGTTGAAAAAGTTTGGTACGAATAAAATAAATAGTTTAAGAGGAGTGGCTAAAAATTCAGAGGCTGATTTTGCAAAAAAATTCACATTCAGACCAAAATATCTGACTTCCTGATGGCCAGAGTAATTGAATGTAAATTAGAAAGTTGCCCGGCTTGATGAGAACAATATCCAAACTATTTTTTCTTTACTGTAGTTAAAACTAACCCCCCCACTTTTGTCAAAAGCATGTTGAAAGTGACACACTTCCTGCTGCCAGTTGGTGGCGCTATAACTTTGACTCACAATAGCTACATCCATCTGATCGGCCTCTTACCACGAACACACTGCTGAAGTTTCATCAAGATCAGTTAATGTATGCAGAAGTTATTCCACTTCCGTGTTTCTCTTTTCTCGCCATAAATTCGATTCCTCGCCACAGCCAAACCGTTCGAGATATCAAAAATCTGTCCGCAATTTAGCATCCTCAAAGTCTTGACTACATGCACACCGAGTTTGAAGGGGACACGGTGAATTTTCTAGGAGGAGTATTTCACATTCCAAAGCAAGCGTTTTCCAAACAACCCATAATAGCCGACTTCCTGTTGGGCTGGCGTAAAACTTGACCGGGGTAAAGTTGTTCGGCCCGATGAGATCTATATGTGTACCGAGTTTCATATTAATTCATGCCAGCGTGTTTGATATATGGATCAAGTTTTAGAACCCCGTTCAAGGGGGCGCTGTTGAGCCCCCCAGCCACGCCCGGGTACCAGCTTCAGCCCGGCCCTGATGGCCGTGGGTTCTGACCTGTGTGCAAAGTTTCAAGAGTTTTTGAGCACGTTAAGGACCCCAAAAGCCCCTGAAACCTTGATTAACAATATAAAAGCAATAGTCAAATCCCCCCCTCCCCTCACACACACACAGACACAGAGAGAGGGAGAGAAAATTCTTCAGAAAATCCACATTCAAACCAAAATATCTCTCTTCCTGTTGGTCGGAGATGGTTCATGTAAATTAGAAAGTTGTCCGTCTTGATGAGAACAATACACATACCAAGTTTTGTTGCTGTTGATAAAACTACCCCCCCCCCCCACTTATGACTAAAGGTGGCGCTACTGAGCCCCTCACCACGCCCGTTTCTGAAAGTTTGCACATGTCTACTGGATAATAAATGTGATGTGTCTGTTGAGTTTCATGCAATTTCAAGTATGTTAAGAGTCTCAAAAGCATAAAAAAAGAATATTAAAGTTTGATGCGTTGCCACGGCAACAGTATCTAAGATATCAATAATCCTTTCACAGGTTTACATCTGCCGTGTGTCTACATTGTACACATAAAGTTTGAAGCAAATCTGGTAAAAATAAGTCAGTGATTTCAAAGCATTTTAATAGTGATGTACTTCCTGCTGCCTGTTGGTGGCGCTATAACTTTGACTCACAATAGTCACATCAATGTGATCGGCCTCTTACAACGAACACACTGCTGAAGTTTCATCAAGATCAGTTAATGTATGCAGAAGTTATAACACACTTCCTGTTTCATTTTTTCGCCATAAATTCGATTCCTCGCCACGGCCAAACCGTTCGAGATATCAAAAATCCATCCGCAATTTAGCATCCTCAATGCCTTGACTTCACGCTGACCGAGTTTGGAGGCGAATCGATGTATTTCCTAGGAGGAGTACATTAAATTCCACAGCAAGCGTTTCCAAACAACCCTAAATAGCCGACTTCCTGTTGGGCTGGCGTAAAACTTAGAGCACGAAAGTTGTTCGGCCCGATGAGATCTATATGTGTACCGAGTTTCAAATTAATTCATGCAAGTGTGTTTGATATATGGACCAAGTTTTAGAACCCCGTTCAAGGGGGCGCTGTCGAGCCCCCCTGCCACGCCCGGCTACCAGATTCAGCCCCGCCCTGATGGCCGCGGGTTCTGACCTGTGTGCAAAGTTTCAAGAGTTTTCGAGCATATTTAGGGACCCAAAAGCCCCAGAAACCTTGAAAAACAAATCAAAAAGTAAAATCTCACTCAACTGACAAATCACCCCCACCCCTCACACACTCAGAGACAGAGAGAGAGAGAAAATTCTCCAAAAAAATCACATTCAAACCAAAATATCTGACTTTCTGTTGCTTTGAGCTATTAAGTGTAAATTAGAAAGTTGTCCGGCTCGATGAGAACAATATACATACTGATTTTTGTGATTCTAGGAAAAACTAAGGCCCCATTTTTGACTAAAGGTGGCGCTACTGAGCCATTCCACCACGCCCGTTTTTGAAACTTTTCAAATGTCTACTGGCTAATAAGTGTGATGTGTCTGTTGAGTTTCATGCAATTTCAAGTATGTTAAGAGTCTCAAAAGCAATAATAAAGAATAATAAAGTTTGATGCGTTGCCATGGCAACAGTATCTAAGATATCAATAATCCTTTCACAGGTCTACATCTGCCGTGTGTCTACATTATACACATAAAGTTTGAAGCAAATCGGGTAAAAATAAGAGAGTGATTTCAAAGCATTTTGAAAGTGACACACTTCCTGCTGCCAGTTGGTGGCGCTATAACTTTGACTCACAATAGTCACATCCTTGTGTTCGGCCTCTTACAACGAACACACTGCTGAAGTTTCATCAAGATCAGTTAATGTATGCAGAAGTTATAACACACTTCCCGTGTCCCATTATTCGCCATAAATTCGTTTCCTCGCCACGGCCAAACCGTTCGAGATATCAAAAATCCGTTCGCAATTTAGCATCCTCAATGTCTTGACTTCATTCACACCTAGTTTGGTGGCGATCGGATGAATTCCCTAGGAGGAGTATTTCACATTCCATTGTATGCATTTTCCAAACAACGTATAATAACCGACTTCCTGTTGGGCTGGTGTAAAACTTAGAGCACGAAAGTTGTTCGGCCCGGTGAGATCTATATGTGTACTGAGTTTCATATTATTACATGCAAGCGTGTTTGATTTATGGACCAATTTTTCCGACATAATTCCAGGGGGCGCTGTCGAGCCCCCGTGCCACGCCCGGGTACCAGCTTCAGTCCGGCCCTGATGGCCGCGGGTTCTGACGTGTGTGCAAAATTTCAAGAGTTTTTGAGCATGTTAAGGGCCCCAAAAGTGCCCGAGAAGTAGAAAAAAATAATAATAATAATAATAACAAATAATCCTACCGAAAACAATAGGGCCTTCGCCCTTTCAGGGCTTGGGCCCTAATAAACAGAGCAATTCCAAGAGGGTCCTCACACCATCGGTGCTCGGGCCCTAATTAAAGCTGCAAGCAGCGATGAAAGGGCCCTCGCACCCGTGCCGCCGCCACCCGGTGGCTTTAGGAAGATAGAGCATGGTTGGAAAATGTGCATTTAAGGAGGTATATATAGTAGTTGCTAGCATGTTTAGTATGTTTTTAGCATGCTTAGTACACAATAGTTATGTGGTTAGTACTGCATTACTGTGTTAACCATGTCAGTTTCTGTTGCCAGTAGGTGGGGCTATGTCTATATCTGAATATCGCTATGTAGATGTGTTCAGTGCAGGACTTTTATCAAACATGTGGAGTTTGGGGCAGATTGGACATTGTATGCTTGAGTTACAACAACTTCCTTTAGCATTTCTAGCATGTTTTATGATGTTTCTAGCATATTACATATTAATTTTGGGGTAGATTGGACATTGAATGCCTGAGTTACAGCAAATTCATATTTAATTGCAGTAATAGGATGCTTTAACACTTAGCTAAGTATTTGATTGCATGTTTCTAGTATGTTGCTAACATGTTTAGCAGTTGGTGACACTTTTTTATATGTTATTAGGAGTCCAGAATAGTGTTAAACGTCACTTCCTGTTGCCAGCAGGCGGCGCTATGACTATATCTGAATATGAGCATGGACTTGTGTTCAGGAGATAACTATTATCAAACGTTTGAAGTTTGGGGTAGATTGGACATTGTATGCCTAAGTTACAACAACTTCCTTTAGCATTTCTAGCATGCTTTAGAACTTAGCTAGGTGTTGCTAGCATGTTTCTTGCATGTTACATATTAAGTTTGGGGCAGATTGGACATTCCATGCCTGTGTTACAGCAAATTCATATTTAATTGCAGCAATAGCATGCTTTAGCACTTAGCTAAGTGTTTGCTAATATGTTTCTAGTATGTTGTTAGCATGTTTAGCACTTGCTGGCACTTTTTTATATGTTATCAGGAGTCCACAACAGTGTTTAACATGTCACTTCCTGTTGCCAGCAGGCGGTGCTATGACTGTAACTGAATGAGCATGGTCATGTCATGTGTTCAGGACAGAACGCTTATCGAAAGTGTGAAGTTTGGCGCAGATTGGACATTGCCTTCTTGAGTAACAACAACATCCTGTTTCATTGAATTAGCTAAGTATTGCTAGCATGTTTTAACATGTTTCTAGCATTTTTAGAAGTCAATGGCATTTTTAACATGTTGCTAGAACGGCATCAACGTGTTAAACATGACACTTCCTGTTACCAGTAGGTGGCGCTATTACTATAACTGAATATTCTCATGTAGATGTGTTCAGGCCATGACTCTTATCAAACGTGTGAAGTCTGGGGCAGATTGGACATTCTGTGCCTGAGTTACAACAAATTTCTATTTAATTGCAGTAATAGCATGCTTTAGCACTTAGCTAAGTGTTTGCTAGCATGTTTTAGCATGTTTCTAGTATGTTGTTAGCATGTTTAGCACTTGCTGGCACTTTTTTATATGTTATCAGGAGTCCACAAGAGTGTTTAACATGTCACTTCCTGTTGCCAGCAGGTGGCGCTATGACTATAACTGAATATGAGCATGGTCATGTGTTCAGGACAGAACGCTTATCACAAGTGTGAAGTTTGGGGCAGATTGGACATTCCATGCCTTAGTTACAGCAACTTTCTATTTATTTGCAGCAATAGCATGCTTTAGCACTTAGCTAAGTGTTTGCTAACATGTTTCTAGTATGTTGTTAGCATGTTTAGCACTTGCTGGCACTTTTTTATATGTTATCAGGAGTCCACAACAGTGTTTAACATGTCACTTCCTGTTGCCAGCAGGTGGCGCTATGACTGTAACTGAATATGAGCATGGTCATGTGTTCAGGACAGAACGCTTATCAAACGTGTGAAGTTTGGGGCAGATCGGACATTCCGTGCCTGAGTTACAGCAAATTCCTATTTAATTGCAGTAATAGCATGCTTTAGCACTTAGCTAAGTGTTTGCTAGCATGTTTTAGCATGTTTCTAGTAAGTTGTTAGCATGTTTAGCACTTGCTGGCACTTTTTTATATGTTATCAGGAGTCCACAAGAGTGTTAAACATGTCACTTCCTGTTGCCAGCAGGTGGCACTATGACTGTAACTGAATATAAGCATGGTCATGTGTTCAGGACAGAACGCTTATCAAAAGTGTGAAGTTTGGGGAAGATTGGACATTCCATGCCTGAGTTACAGCAACTTCCTGTTTCATGGCGAAACATAAAAATTTGTCAGGCCGCCGAGGGCCCGCCCTTCGACGAAAACTCAAGATCTTCGCAATTTAACGTCGCAAAGGCCTTAAGATTACACTCACCAAATTTGAAGATGATCAGATTAAAACTGTAGGAGGAGTTCGTTAAAGTACGAGGCCTGAAAATGGCAAAAAGTGCACAAAAATCAGAGAGGAAGTTGAAAATGGCTGACTTCCTGTTGTGTTTAGAGCTATGCTCCAAGAGACTTTTTTGTAGGTATTAGGTCCTTTCACATATGTACCGAATTTCGTACACGTACGTGGAACACAGCGGGAGGCGCACTCCGTTGAACTTTTATAGGTGGCGCTATCGAGCCATTTTGCCCCGCCCAATTCTGAAACCTATATCAGATGTAAATTTTCGCCAGTTCTGACGCGTGTGCAAAGTTTCGTGAGTTTTCGAGCATGTTTAGGCCCTCAAAAATGCAATTAAATGCGGAGAAGAATAATAATAATAATAATTAAAGCTGCAAGCAGCGATGAAAGGGCCCTCGCACCCGTGCCATCAACACTCGGTGGCTTTAGGAAGACAGAGCATGGTTGGGAAATGTACATTTAAGGAGGTATATATAGTAAGAGTATGTCAAAGTCAGTTACAAAATGTTTTGTATAATGGTGATAATAGCATGCTTCATGACTCAGCTAAGTGTTGCTAGCATGTTTAGTGTGTTTCTAGCATGCTTAGTACACAATAATTATGTGGTTAGTACTGCATTACTGTGTTAACCATGTCAGTTTCTGTTGCCAGTAGGTGGCGTTATGACTATAACTGAATATGAGCTTGGATGTGTGTTCAGGACAGAACTCTTATCAAACGTGTGAAGTTTGGTGCAAATTGGACATTGCCTTCTTGAGTAACAACAAAGTCATGTTTAATTGAATTAGCATGCTTTAGCACTTAGCTAAGCATTGTTAGCATGTTTTAACATGTTTCTAGCATGTTTAGAACTCAATGGCATTTTTAACATGTTGCTAGAACGGCATCAACGTGTTAAACATGTCACTTCCTGTTGCCAGTTGGTGGCGCTATTACTATAATTGAACATTCTCATGTAGATGTGTTCAGGCCATGACTCTTATCAAAAGTGTGAAGTTTGGGGCAGATTGGACATTCCATGCCTGAGTTACAGCAAATTCCTATTTAATTGCAATAATAGCATGCTTTAGCACTTGGCTAAGAGTTTGCTAGCATGTTTTAGCATGTTTCTAGTATGTTGTTAGCATGTTTAACACTTGCTGGCACTTTTTTATATGTTATTAGGAGTCCATAACAGTGTTAAACATGTCACTTCCTGTTGCCAGCAGGTGGCGCTATGACTGTAACTGAATATAAGCATGGTCATGTGTTCAGGACAGAACGCTTATCAAAAGTGTGAAGTTTGGGGCAGATTGGACATTCCATGCCTGAGTTACAGCAAATTCATATTTAATTGCAGTAATATCATTCTTTAGCACTTAGCTAAGTGTTTGCTAGTATGTTTTAGCATGTCTATAGTATGTTGGTAGGATGTTTAGCACCTACTGGCATTTTTTTATATGTTATTAGGAGTCAAGAACAGTGTTAAACGTCACTTCCTGTTGCCAGCAGGTGGCGCTATTACTATAACTGAATATTCTCATGTAGATATGTTCAGGACAGAACGCTTATCAAAAGTGTGAAGTTTGGGGCAGATTGGACATTCCATGCCTGAGTTACAGCAAATTCCTATTTAATTGCAATAATAGCATGCTTTAGCACTTAGCTAAGAGTTTGCTAGCATGTTTTAGCATGCTTCTAGTATGTTGTTAGCATGTTTAGCACTTGCTGGCACTTTTTTATATGTTATTAGGAGTCCATAACAGTGTTAAACATGTCACTTCCTGTTGCCAGCAGGTGGCGCTATGACTATAACTGAATATGAGCATGGTCATGTGTTCAGGACAGAACGTTTATTAAAAGTGTGAAGTTTGGCGCAGATTGGACATTGCCTTCTTGAGTAACAACAACATCCTGTTTCATTGAATTAGCATGCTTTAGCACTTAGCTAAGTATTGCTAGTATGTTTTAACATGTTTCTAGCATGTTTAGAAGTCAATGGCATTTTTAACATGTTGCTAGAATAGCATCAACGTGTTAAACATGACACTTCCTGTTACCAGTAGGTGGCGCTATTACTATAACTGAATATTCTCATGTAGATATGTTCAGGACAGAACGCTTATCAAAAGTGTGAAGTTTGGGGCAGATTGGACATTCCATGCCTGAGTTACAGCAAATTCCTATTTAATTGCAATAATAGCATGCTTTAGCACTTAGCTAAGAGTTTGCTAGCATGTTTTAGCATGCTTCTAGTATGTTGTTAGCATGTTTAGCACTTGCTGGCACTTTTTTATATGTTATTAGGAGTCCATAACAGTGTTAAACATGTCACTTCCTGTTGCCAGCAGGTGGCGCTATGACTATAACTGAATATGAGCATGGTCATGTGTTCAGGACAGAACGTTTATTAAAAGTGTGAAGTTTGGCGCAGATTGGACATTGCCTTCTTGAGTAACAACAACATCCTGTTTCATTGAATTAGCATGCTTTAGCACTTAGCTAAGTATTGCTAGTATGTTTTAACATGTTTCTAGCATGTTTAGAAGTCAATGGCATTTTTAACATGTTGCTAGAATGGCATCAACGTGTTAAACATGACACTTCCTGTTACCAGTAGGTGGCGCTATTACTATAACTGAATATTCTCATGTAGATATGTTCAGGACAGAACGCTTATCAAAAGTGTGAAGTTTGGGGCAGATTGGACATTCCATGCCTGAGTTACAGCAAATTCCTATTTAATTGCAATAATAGCATGCTTTAGCACTTAGCTAAGAGTTTGCTAGCATGTTTTAGCATGCTTCTAGTATGTTGTTATTATGTTTAGCACTTGCTGGCACTTTTTTATATGTTATTAGGAGTCCATAACAGTGTTAAACATGTCACTTTCTGTTGCCAGCAGGTGGCGCTATGACTATAACTGAATATGAGCATGGTCATGTGTTCAGGACAGAACTCTTATCAAACGTATGAAGTTTGGGGCAGATTGGACATTCCATGCCTGAGTTACAGCAACTTCCTGTTTCATGGCGAAACATCAAAATTTGTCAGGCCGCCGAGGACCCGCCCTTCGACGAAAACTCAAGATCTTCGCAATTTAACGTCGCAAAGACCTTAAGATTACACTCACCAAATTTGAAGATGATCAGATTAAAACTGTAGGAGGAGTTCGTTAAAGTATGAGGCCTGAAAATGTCAAAAACTGCACAAAAATCTGGGAGGAAGTTCAAAATGGCTGACTTCCTGTTGGGTTTAGGGCTATGCTCCAAGAGACTTTTTTGTAGGTATTAGGTCATTACATGTATGTACCGAATTTCGTGCACGTACGTGGAACGTTGCGGGAGGCGCACTCCGTTGAACTTTTATAGGTGGCGCTATCGAGCCGTTTTGCCCTGTCCAATTCTGAAACCTATATCAGATGTAAATTTTCGCCAGTTCTGACGCATGTGCAAAGTTTCGTGAGTTTTCGCGCATGTTTAGGCCCTCAAAAATGCAATTCAATGCGGAGAAGAAGAATAATAATAATAATTAAAGCTGCAAGCAGCGATGAAAGGGCCCTCGCACCCGTGCCATCAACACTCGGTGGCTTTAGGAAGACAGAGCATGGTTGGGAAATGTACATTTAAGGAGGTATATATAGTAAGAGTATGTCAAAGTCAGTTACAAAATGTTTTGTATAATGGTGATAATAGCATGCTTCATGACTCAGCTAAGTGTTGCTAGCATGTTTAGTCTGTTTCTAGCATGCTTAGTACACAATAATTATGTGGTTAGTACTGCATTACTGTGTTAACCATGTCAGTTTCTGTTGCCAGTAGGTGGCGTTATGGCTATAACTGAATATGAGCATGGATGTGTGTTCAGGACAGAACTCTTATCAAACGTGTGAAGTTTGGTGCAAATTGGACATTGCCTTCTTGAGTAACAACAAAGTCATGTTTCATTGAATTAACATTCTTTAGCACTTAGCTAAGCATTGTTAGCATGTTTTAACATGTTTCTAGCATGTTTAGAACTCAATGGCATTTTTAACATGTTGCTAGAACGGCATAAAAGTGTTAAACATGTCACTTCCTGTTGCCAGTAGGTGGCGCTATTACTATAACTGAATTTGAGCATAGACATGTGTTCAGGCCATGATTCTTATCAAATGTGTGAAGTTTGGGGCAGATTGGACATTCCATGCCTGAATTACAGCAAATTCCTATTTAATTGCAATAATAGCATGCTTTAGCACTTAGCTAAGAGTTTGCTAGCATGTTTTAGCATGTTTCTAGTATGTTGTTAGCATGTTTAGCACTTGCTGGCACTTTTTTATATGTTATTAGGAGTCCATAACAGTGTTAAACATGTCACTTCCTGCTGCCAGCAGGTGGCGCTATGACTGTAAGCATGATCATGTGTTCAGGACAGAACGCTTATCAAAAGTGTGAAGTTTGGGGCAGATTGGACATTCCTTGCCTGAGTTACAGCAAATTCATATTTAATTACAGTAATATCATTCTTTAGCACTTAGCTAAGTGTTTGCTAGCATGTTTTAGCATGTTTCTAGTATGTTGTTAGCATGTTTAACACTTGCTGGCACTTTTTTATATGTTATTAGGAGTCCATAACAGTGTTAAACATGTCACTTCCTGTTGCCAGCAGGTGGCGCTATGACTGTAACTGAATATAAGCATGGTCATGTGTTCAGGACAGAACGCTTATCAAAAGTGTGAAGTTTGGGGCAGATTGGACATTCCATGCCTGAGTTACAGCAAATTCATATTTAATTGCAGTAATATCATTCTTTAGCACTTAGCTAAGTGTTTGCTAGTATGTTTCAGCATGTCTCTAGTATGTTGGTAGGATGTTTAGCACCTACTGGCATTTTTTTATATGTTATTAGGAGTCAAGAACAGTGTTAAACGTCACTTCCTTTTGCCAGCAGGTGGCGCTATGACTATAACTAAATATGAGCATGGACATGTGTTCAAGAGATAACTCTTATCAAACGTGTGAAGTTTGGGGTACATTGTACATTGCCTTTTTGAGTAACAACAAAGTCCTGTTTCATTGAATTAGCATGCTTTAGCATTTAGCTAAGTATTGCTAGCATGTTTTAACATGTTTCTAGCATGTTTAGAACTCAATGGCATTTTTAACATGTTGCTAGAACGGCATCAACGTGTTAAACATGTCACTTCCTGGTGCCAGTAGGTGGCGCTATTACTATAACTAAATTTGAGCATAGACATGTGTTCAGGCCATGATTCTTATCAAACGTGTGAAGTTTGGTGCAGATTGGACATTGCCTTCTTGAGTAACAACAACATCCTGTTTCATTGAATTAGCATGCTTTAGCACTTAGCTAAGTATTGCTAACATGTTTTAACATGTTTCTAGCATGTTTAGAAGTCAATGGCATTTTTAACATGTTGCTAGAATGGCATCAACGTGTTAAACATGACACTTCCTGTTACCAGTAGGTGGCGCTATTACTATAACTGAATATTCTCATGTAGATGTGTTCAGGACAGAACGCTTATCAAAAGTGTGAAGTTTGGGGCAGATTGGACATTCCATGCCTGAGTTACAGCAAATTCCTATTTAATTGCAATAATAGCATGCTTTAGCACTTAGCTAAGAGTTTGCTAGCATGTTTTAGCATGCTTCTAGTATGTTGTTAGCATGTTTAGCACTTGCTGGCACCTTTTTATATGTTATTAGGAGTCCATAACAGTGTTAAACATGTCACTTCCTGTTGCCAGCAGGTGGCGCTATGACTATAACTGAATATGAGCATGGTCATGTGTTCAGGACAGAACTCTTATCAAAAGTGTGAAGTTTGGGGCAGATTGGACATTCCATGCCTGAGTTACAGCAACTTCCTGTTTCATGGCGAAACATCGAAATTTGTCAGGCCGCCGAGGACCCGCACTTCGACGAAAACTCAAGATCTTCGCAATTTAACGTCGCAAAGGCCTGAAGTTTACACTCACCAAATTTGAAGATGATCAGATTAAAACTGTAGGAGGAGTTCGTTAAAGTACGAGGCCTGAAAATGGCAAAAACTGCACAAAAATCTGAGAGGAAGTTCAAAATGGCTGACTTCCTGTTGTGTTTAGGGCTACGCTCCAAGAGACTTTTTTGTAGGTATTAGGTAATTACATATATGTACCAAATCTGTGCACGTACGTGGAACGATGCGGGAGGCGCACTCCGTTGAACTTTTATAGGTGGCGCTATCGAGCCATTTTGCCCCGTCCAATTCTGAAACCTATATCAGATGTAAATTTTCGCCAGTTCTGACGCGTGTGCAAAGTTTCGTGAGTTTTCGAGCATGTTTAGGCCCTCAAAAATGCAATTCAATGCGGAGAAGAAGAATAATAATAATAATAATAATAATAATAAACAGAGCAATTCCAAGAGGGTCCTCACACCATCGGTGCTCGGGCCCTAATAATAATAATAATAAACAGAGCAATTCCAAGAGGGTCCTCACACCATCGGTGCTCGGGCCCTAATTAAAGCTGCAAGCAGCGATGAAAGGGCCCTCGCACCCGTGCCATCAACACTCAGTGGCTTTAGGAAGACAGAGCATGGTTGGGCAATGTACATTTAAGGAGGTATATATAGTAAGAGTATGTCAAAGTCAGTTACTAAATGTTTTGTATAATGGGGATAATAGCATGCTTCATGACTCAGCTAAGTGTTGCTAGCATGTTTAGTATGTGTCTAGCATGCTTAGTACACAATAATTATGTTGTTAGTACTGCATTACTGTGTTAACCATGTCAGTTTCTGTTGCCAGTAGTTGGGGCTATGTCTATATCTGAATATTGCTATGTAGATGTGTTCAGTGCAGGACTTTTATCAAACATGTGAAGTTTGGGGCAGATTGGACATTGTATGCTTGAGTTACAACAACTTCCTTTAGCATTTCTAGCATGTTTTATGATGTTTCTAGCATTTTACATATTAATTTTGGGGTAGATTGGACATTGCATTCCTGAGTTACAGCAAATTCATATTTAATTGCAGTAATATCATGCTTTAGCACTTAGCTAAGTGTTTGCTAGTATGTTTTAGCATGTCTCTAGTATGTTGGTAGGATATTTAGCACCTACTGGCATTTTTTTATATGTTATTAGGAGTCCAGAACAGTGTTAAACGTCACTTCCTTTTGCCAGCAGGCGGCGCTATGACTATAACTGAATATGAGCATGGACATGTGTTCAAAAGATAACTCTTATCAAACGTGTGAAGTTTGGGGTAGATTGGACATTTTATGCTTAAATTACAACAACTTCCTTGAGCTTTTATAGCATGCTTTAGAACTTAGCTAAGTGTTGCTAGCATGTTTCTTGCATGTTACATATTAAGTTTGGGGTAGATTGAACATCCCATGCCTGTGTTACAACAAATTCCCATTTAATTGCAGTAATATCATGATTTAACACTTATCTAAGTGATTGATAGCATGTTTTAGCATGTTTCTAGTATGTTGTTAGCATGTTTAGCACATGCTGGCACTTTTTTATATGTTATTAGGAGTCCACAACAGTGTTTAACATGTCACTTCCTGTTGCCAGCAGGTGGCGCTATGACTGTAACTGAATATGAGCATGGTCATGTGTTCAGGACAGAACGCTTATCAAAAGTGTGAAGTTTGGGGCAGATTGGACATTGCCTTCTTGAGTAACAACAACATGCTGTTTCATTGAATTAGCATGCTTTAGCACTCAGCTAAGTTTTGCTAGCATGTTTTAACATGTTTCTAGCATGTTTAGAAGTCAATGGCATTTTTAACATGTTGCTAGAACGGCATCAACGTGTTAAACATGACACTTCCTTTTACCAGTAGGTGGCGCTATTACTATAACTGAATATTCTCATGTAGATGTGTTCAGGCCATGACTCTTATCAAACGTGTGAAGTTTGGGGCAGATTGGACATTCCGTGCCTGAGTTACAGCAAATTCCTATTTAATTGCAGTAATAGCATGCTTTAGCACTAAGCTAAGTGTTTGCTAGCATGTTTTAGCATGCGTCTAGTATGTTGTTAGCATGTTTAGCACTTGCTGGCACTTTTTATATGTTATCAGGAGTTCACAACAGTGTTTAACATGTCACTTCCTGTTGCCAGCAGGTGGCGCTATGACTGTAACTGAATATGAGCATGGTCATGTGTTCAGGACAGAACGCTTATCAAAAGTGTGAAGTTTGGGGCAGATTGGACATTGCCTTCTTGAGTAACAACAACATCCTGTTTCATTGAATTAGCATGCTTTAGCACTCAGCTAAGTTTTGCTAGCATGTTTTAACATGTTTCTAGCATGTTTAGAAGTCAATGGCATTTTTAACATGTTGCTAGAACGGCATCAACGTGTTAAACATGACACTTCCTGTTACCAGTAGGTGGCGCTATTACTATAACTGAATATTCTCATGTAGATGTGTTCAGGCCATGACTCTTATCAAACGTGTGAAGTTTGGGGCAGATTGGACATTCCGTGCCTGAGTTACAGCAAATTCCTATTTAATTGCAGTAATAGCATGCTTTAGCACTTAGCTAAGTGTTTGCTAACATGTTTTAGCATGTGTCTAGTATGTTGTTAGCATGTTTAGCACTTGCTGGCACTTTTTTATATGTTATCAGGAGTTCACAACAGTGTTAAACATGTCACTTCCTGTTGCCAGCAGGTGGCGCTATGACTGTAACTGAATATGAGCATGGTCATGTGTTCAGGACAGAACGCTTATCAAAAGTGTGAAGTTTGGGGCAGATTGGACATTCCATGCCTGAGTTACAACAACTTCCTGTTTCATGGCGAAACATCAAAATTTGTCAGGCTGCCGAGGACCCGCCCTTCGACGAAAACTCAAGATCTTCGCAATTTAACGTCGCAAAGGCCTTAAGATTACACTCACCAAATTTGAAGATGATCAGATTAAAACTGTAGGAGGAGTTCGTTAAAGTACGAGGCATGAAAATGGCAAAAACTGCACAAAAATCTGAGAGGAAGTTGAAAATGGCTGACTTCCTGTTGTGTTTAGGGCTACGCTCCAAGAGACTTTTTTGTAGGTATTAGGTCCTTACATGTATGTACCGAATTTCGTACACGTACGTGGAACATAGCGGGAGGCGCACTCCGTTGAACTTTTATAGGTGGCGCTATCGAGCCATTTTGCCCCGCCCAATTATGAAACCTATATCAGATGTAAATTTTCGCCAGTTCTGATGCGTGTGCAAAGTTTCGTGAGTTTTCGAGCATGTTTAGGCCCTCAAAAATGCGATTAAATTCGGAGAATAATAATAATAATTAAAGCTGCAAGCAGCGATGAAAGGGCCCTCGCACCCGTGCCATCAACACTCGGTGGCTTTAGGAAGACAGAGCATGGTTGGGAAATGTACATTTAAGGAGGTATATATAGTAAGAGTATGTCAAAGTCAGTTACAAAATGTTTTGTATAATGGTGATAATAGCATGCTTCATGACTCAGCTAAGTGTTGCTAGCATGTTTAGTCTGTTTCTAGCATGCTTGGTACACAATAATTATGTGGTTAGTACTGCATTACTGTGTTAACCATGTCAGTTTCTGTTGCCAGTAGGTGGCGTTATGACTATAGCTGAATATGAGCATGGATGTGTGTTCAGGACAGAACTCTTATCAAACGTGTGAAGTTTGGTGCAAATTGGAAATTGCCTTCTTGAGTAACAAAAAAGTCATGTTTCATTGAATTAGCATTCTTTAGCACTTAGCTAAGCATTGTTAGCATGTTTTAACATGTTTCTAGCATGTTTAGAACTCAATGGTATTTTTAACATGTTGCTAGAACGGCATCAACGTGTTAAACATGTCACTTCCTGTTGCCAGTAGGTGGCGCTATTACTATAACTGAATTTGAGCATAGACATGTGTTCAGGCCATGATTCTTATCAAATGTGTGAAGTTTGGGGCAGATTGGACATTCCATGCCTGAATTACAGCAAATTCCTATTTAATTGCAATAATAGCATGCTTTAGCACTTAGCTAAGAGTTTGCTAGCATGTTTTAGCATGTTTCTAGTATGTTGTTAGCATGTTTAGCACTTGCTGGCACTTTTTTATATGTTATTAGGAGTCCATAACAGTGTTAAACATGTCACTTCCTGCTGCCAGCAGGTGGCGCTATGACTGTAAGCATGATCATGTGTTCAGGACAGAACGCTTATCAAAAGTGTGAAGTTTGGGGCAGATTGGACATTCCTTGCCTGAGTTACAGCAAATTCATATTTAATTGCAGTAATATCATTCTTTAGCACTTAGCTAAGTGTTTGCTAGTATGTTTTAGCAAGTCTCTAGTATGTTGGTAGGATGTTTAGCACCTACTGGCATTTTTTTATATGTTATTAGGAGTCAAGAACAGTGTTAAACGTCACTTCCTGTTGCCAGCAGGTGGCGCTATGACTATAACTAAATATGAGCATGGACATGTGTTCAAGAGATAACTCTTATCAAACGTGTGAAGTTTGGGGTAGATTGTACATTGCCTTCTTGAGTAACAACAAAGTCATGTTTCATTGAATTAGCATGGTTTAGCACTTAGCTAAGTACTGCTAGCATGTTTTAACATGTTTCTAGCATGTATAGAACTCAATGGCATTTTTAACATGTTGCTAGAACGGCATCAAAGTGTTAAACATGTCACTTCCTGTTGCCAGTAGGTGGCGCTATTACTATAACTGAATTTGAGCATAGACATGTGTTCAGGCCATGATTCTTATCAAATGTGTGAAGTTTGGGGCAGATTGGACATTACATGCCTGAGTTACAGCAAATTCCTATTTAATTGCAGTAATAGCATGCTTTAGCACTTAGCTAAGTGTTTGCTAGCATGTTTCTAGTATGTTGCTAACCTGTTTAGCACTTGCTGGCTCTTTTTTATATGTTATTAGGAGACCACAAGAGTGTTAAACATGTCACTTCCTGTTACCAGTAGGTGGCGCTATTACTATAACTGAATTTTCTCATGTAGATGTGTTCAGGACAGAACGCTTATCAAAAGTGTGAAGTTTGGGGCAGATTGGACATTCCATGCCTGAGTTACAGCAAATTCCTATTTAATTGCAATAATAGCATGCTTTAGCACTTAGCTAAGAGTTTGCTAGCATGTTTTAGCATGCTTCTATTATGTTGTTAGCATGTTTAGCACTTGCTGGCACTTTTTTATATGTTATTAGGAGTCCATATCAGTGTTAAACATGTCACTTCCTGTTGCCAGCAGGTGGCGCTATGACTGTAACTGAATATGAGCATGGTCATGTGTTCAGGACAGAACGCTTATCAAAAGTGTGAAGTTTGGGGCAGATTGGACATTCCATGCCTGAGTTACAGCAACTTCCTGTTTCATGGCGAAACATCGAAATTTGTCAGGCCGCCGAGGACCCGCCCTTTGACGAAAACTCAAGATCTTCGCAATTTAACGTCGCAAAGGCCTTAAGATTACACTCACCAAATTTGAAGATGATCAGATTAAAACTGTAGGAGGAGTTCGTTAAAGTACGAGGCCTGAAAATGGCAAAAACTGCACAAAAATCTGAGAGGAAGTTCAAAATGGCTGACTTCCTGTTGTGTTTAGGGCTATGCTCCAAGAGACTTTTTTGTAGGTATTAGGTCATTACATGTATGTACCGAATTTCGTGCACGTACGTGGAACGTTGCGGGAGGCGCACTCCGTTGAACTTTTATAGGTGGCGCTATCGAGCCGTTTTGCCCCGTCCAATTCTGAAACCTATATCAGATGTAAATTTTCGCCAGTTCTGACGCGTGTGCAAAGTTTCGTGAGTTTTCGAGCATGTTTAGGCCCTCAAAAATGCAATTCAATGCGGAGAAGAAGAAGAAGAAGAATAATAATTAAAGCTGCAAGCAGCGATGAAAGGGCCCTCGCACCCGTGCCATCAACACTCGGTGGCTTTAGGAAGACAGAGCATGGTTGGGAAATGTACATTTAAGGAGGTATATATAGTAAGAGTATGTCAAAGTTAGTAACAAAATGTTTTGTAATGGTGATAATAGCATGCTTCATGACTCAGCTAAGTGTTGCTAGCATGTTTAGTCTGTTTCTAGCATGCTTAGTACACAATAATTATGTGGTTAGTACTGCATTACTGTGTTAACCATGTCAGTTTCTGTTGCCAATAGGTGGCGTTATGACTATTGCTGAATATGAGCATGGATGTGTGTTCAGGACAGAACTCTTATCAAACGTGTGAAGTTTGGTGCAAATTGGAAATTGCCTTCTTGAGTAACAAAAAAGTCATGTTTCATTGAATTAGCATTCTTTAGCACTTAGCTAAGCATTGTTAGCATGTTTTAACATGTTTCTAGCATGTTTAGAACTCAATGGCATTTTTAACATGTTGCTAGAACGGCATCAACGTGTTAAACATGTCACTTCCTGTTGCCAGTAGGTGGCGCTATTACTATAAATGAACATTCTCATGTAGATGTATTCAGGCCATGACTCTTATCAAAAGTGTGAAGTTTGGGGCAGATTGGACATTCCATGCCTGAGTTACAGCAAATTCCTATTTAATTGCAATAATAGCATGCTTTAGCACTTAGCTAAGAGTTTGCTAGCATGTTTTAGCATGTTTATAATATGTTGTTAGCATGTTTAAAACTTGCTGGCACTTTTTTATATGTTATTAGGAGTCCATAACAGTGTTAAACATGTCACTTCCTGTTGCCAGCAGGTGGCGCTATGTCTGTAACTGAATATAAGCATGGTCATGTGTTCAGGACAGAACGCTTATCAAAAGTGTGAAGTTTGGGGCAGATTGGACATTCCATGCCTGAGTTACAGCAAATTCATATTTAATTGCAGTAATATCATTCTTTAGCACTTAGCTAAGTGTTTGCTAGTATGTTTTAGCATGTCTCTAGTATGTTGGTAGGATGTTTAGCACCTACTGGCATTTTTTTATATGTTATTAGGAGTCAAGAACAGTGTTAAACATCCCTTCCTGTTGCCAGCAGGTGGCGCTATGACTATAACTAAATATGAGCATGGACATGTGTTCAAGAGATAACTCTTATCAAACGTGTGAAGTTTGGGGTAGATTGTACATTGCCTTCTTGAGTAACAACAAAGTCCTGTTTCATTGAATTAGCATGCTTTAGCACTTAGCTAAGTATTGCTAGCATGTTTTAATATGTTTCTAACATGTTTAGAACTCTATGGCATTTTTAACATGTTGCTAGAATGGCATCAACGTGTTAAACATGACACTTCCTGTTACCAGTAGGTGGCGCTATTACTATAACTGAATTTGAGCATAGACATGTGTTCAGGCCATGATTCTTATCAAACGTGTGAAGTTTGGGGCAGATTGGACATTCCATGCCTGGGTTACAGCAAATTCCTATTTAATTGCAATAATAGCATGCTTTAGCACTTAGCTAAGAGTTTGCTAGCATGTTTTAGCATGCTTCTAGTATGTTGTTAGCATGTTTAGCACTTGCTGGCACTTTTTTATATGTTATTAGGAGTCCATAACAGTGTTAAACATGTCACTTCCTGTTGCCAGCAGGTGGCGCTATGACTGTAACTGAATATGAGCATGGTCATGTGTTCAGGACAGAACGCTTATCAAAAGTGTGAAGTTTGGGGCAGATTGGACATTCCATGCCTGAGTTACAGCAACTTCCTGTTTCATGGCGAAACATCGAAATTTGTCAGGCCGCCGAGGACCCGCCCTTTGACGAAAACTCAAGATCTTCGCAATTTAACGTCGCAAAGGCCTTAAGATTACACTCACCAAATTTGAAGATGATCAGATTAAAACTGTAGGAGGAGTTCGTTAAAGTACGAGGCCTGAAAATGGCAAAAACTGCACAAAAATCTGAGAGGAAGTTCAAAATGGCTGACTTCCTGTTGTGTTTAGGGCTATGCTTCAAGAGACTTTTTTGTAGGTATTAGGTCATTACACGTATGTACCGAATTTCGTGCACGTACGTGGAACGTTGCGGGAGGCGCACTCCGTTGAACTTTTATAGGTGGCGCTATCGAGCCATTTTGCCCCGTCCAATTCTGAAACCTATATCAGATGTAAATTTTCGCCAGTTCTGACGCGTGTGCAAAGTTTCGTGAGTTTTCGAGCATGTTTAGGCCCTCAAAAATGCAATTCAATGCGGAGAAGAAGAAGAAGAAGAATAATAATAATAATAATAATAAACAGAGCAATTCCAAGAGGGTCCTCACACCATCGGTGCTCGGGCCCTAATAATAATAATTAAAGCTGCAAGCAGCGATGAAAGGGCCCTCGCACCCGTGCCATCAACACTCGGTGGCTTTAGGAAGACAGAGCATGGTTGGGAAATGTACATTTAAGGAGGTATATATAGTAAGAGTATGTCAAAGTCAGTTACAAAATGTTTTGTATAATGGTGATAATAGCATGCTTCATGACTCAGCTAAGTGTTGCTAGCATGTTTAGTCTGTTTCTAGCATGCTTAGTACACAATAATTATGTGGTTAGTACTGCATTACGGTGTTAACCATGTCAGTTTCTGTTGCCAGTAGGTGGCGTTATGGCTATAACTGAATATGAGCATGGATGTGTGTTCAGGACAGAACTCTTATCAAACGTGTGAAGTTTGGTGCAAATTGGACATTGCCTTCTTGAGTAAGAACAAAGTCATGTTTCATTGAATTAACATTCTTTAGCACTTAGCTAAGCATTGTTAGCATGTTTTAACATGTTTCTAGCATGTTTAGAACTCAATGGCATTTTTAACATGTTGCTAGAACGGCATCAAAGTGTTAAACATGTCACTTCCTTTTGCCAGTAGGTGGCGCTATTACTATAACTGAATTTGAGCATAGACATGTGTTCAGGCCATGATTCTTATCAAATGTGTGAAGTTTGGGGCAGATTGGACATTCCATGCCTGAATTACAGCAAATTCCTATTTAATTGCAATAATAGCATGCTTTAGCACTTAGCTAAGAGTTTGCTAGCATGTTTTAGCATGTTTCTAGTATGTTGTTAGCATGTTTAGCACTTGCTGGCACTTTTTTATATGTTATTAGGAGTCCATAACAGTGTTAAACATGTCACTTCCTGCTGCCAGCAGGTGGCGCTATGACTGTAAGCATGATCATGTGTTCAGGACAGAACGCTTATCAAAAGTGTGAAGTTTGGGGCAGATTGGACATTCCTTGCCTGAGTTACAGCAAATTCATATTTAATTGCAGTAATATCATTCTTTAGCACTTAGCTAAGTGTTTGCTAGTATGTTTTAGCAAGTCTCTAGTATGTTGGTAGGATGTTTAGCACCTACTGGCATTTTTTTATATGTTATTAGGAGTCAAGAACAGTGTTAAACGTCACTTCCTGTTGCCAGCAGGTGGCGCTATGACTATAACTAAATATGAGCATGGACATGTGTTCAAGAGATAACTCTTATCAAACGTGTGAAGTTTGGGGTAGATTGTACATTGCCTTCTTGAGTAACAACAAAGTCCTGTTTCATTGAATTAGCATGGTTTAGCACTTAGCTAAGTACTGCTAGCATGTTTTAACATGTTTCTAGCATGTATAGAACTCAATGGCATTTTTAACATGTTGCTAGAACGGCATCAAAGTGTTAAACATGTCAATTCCTGTTGCCAGTAGGTGGCGCTATTACTATAACTGAATTTGAGCATAGACATGTGTTCAGGCCATGATTCTTATCAAATGTGTGAAGTTTGGGGCAGATTGGACATTACATGCCTGAGTTACAGCAAATTCCTATTTAATTGCAGTAATAGCATGCTTTAGCACTTAGCTAAGTGTTTGCTAACATGTTTCTAGTATGTTGCTTACCTGTTTAGCACTTGCTGGCTCTTTTTTATATGTTATTAGGAGACCACAAGAGTGTTAAACATGTCACTTCCTGTTACCAGTAGGTGGCGCTATTACTATAACTGAATTTTCTCATGTAAATGTGTTCAGGACAGAACGCTTATCAAAAGTGTGAAGTTTGGGGCAGATTTGACATTCCATGCCTGAGTTACAGCAAATTCCTATTTAATTGCAATAATAGCATGCTTTAGCACTTAGCTAAGAGTTTGCTAGCATGTTTTAGCATGCTTCTATTATGTTGTTAGCATGTTTAGCACTTGCTGGCACTTTTTTATATGTTATTAGGAGTCCATATCAGTGTTAAACATGTCACTTCCTGTTGCCAGCAGGTGGCGCTATGACTGTAACTGAATATGAGCATGGTCATGTGTTCAGGACAGAACGCTTATCAAAAGTGTGAAGTTTGGGGCAGATTGGACATTCCATGCCTGAGTTACAGCAACTTCCTGTTTCATGGCGAAACATCGAAATTTGTCAGGCCGCCGAGGACCCGCCCTTTGACGAAAACTCAAGATCTTCGCAATTTAACGTCGCAAAGGCCTTAAGATTACACTCACCAAATTTGAAGATGATCAGATTAAAACTGTAGGAGGAGTTCGTTAAAGTACGAGGCCTGAAAATGGCAAAAACTGCACAAAAATCTGAGAGGAAGTTCAAAATGGCTGACTTCCTGTTGTGTTTAGGGCTATGCTCCAAGAGACTTTTTTGTAGGTATTAGGTCATTACATGTATGTACCGAATTTCGTGCACGTACGTGGAACGTTGCGGGAGGCGCACTCCGTTGAACTTTTATAGGTGGCGCTATCGAGCCATTTTGCCCCGTCCAATTCTGAAACCTATATCAGATGTAAATTTTCGCCAGTTCTGACGCGTGTGCAAAGTTTCGTGAGTTTTCGAGCATGTTTAGGCCCTCAAAAATGCAATTAAATGCGGAGAAGAAGAAGAAGAAGAAGAATAATAATAATAATAATAAACAGAGCAATTCCAAGAGGGTCCTCACACCATCGGTGCTCGGGCCCTAATAATAAACAGAGCAATTCCAAGAGGGTCCTCACACCATCGGTGCTCGGGCCCTAATAATAATAAACAGAGCAATTCCAAGAGGGTCCTCACACCATCGGTGCTCGGGCCCTAATAAACAGAGCAATTCCAAGAGGGTCCTCACACCATCGGTGCTCGGGCCCTAATTAAAGCTGCAAGCAGCGATGAAAGGGCCCTCGCACCCGTGCCATCAACACTCAGTGGCTTTAGGAAGACAGAGCATGGTTGGGCAATGTACATTTAAGGAGGTATATATAGTAAGAGTATGTCAAAGTCAGTTACTAAATGTTTTGTATAATGGGGATAATAGCATGCTTCATGACTCAGCTAAGTGTTGCTAGCATGTTTAGTATGTGTCTAGCATGCTTAGTACACAATAATTATGTTGTTAGTACTGCATTACTGTGTTAACCATGTCAGTTTCTGTTGCCAGTAGTTGGGGCTATGTCTATATCTGAATATTGCTATGTAGATGTGTTCAGTGCAGGACTTTTATCAAACATGTGAAGTTTGGGGCAGATTGGACATTGTATGCTTGAGTTACAACAACTTCCTTTAGCATTTCTAGCATGTTTTATGATGTTTCTAGCATTTTACATATTAATTTTGGGGTAGATTGGACATTGCATTCCTGAGTTACAGCAAATTCATATTTAATTGCAGTAATATCATGCTTTAGCACTTAGCTAAGTGTTTGCTAGTATGTTTTAGCATGTCTCTAGTATGTTGGTAGGATATTTAGCACCTACTGGCATTTTTTTATATGTTATTAGGAGTCCAGAACAGTGTTAAACGTCACTTCCTTTTGCCAGCAGGCGGCGCTATGACTATAACTGAATATGAGCATGGACATGTGTTCAAAAGATAACTCTTATCAAACGTGTGAAGTTTGGGGTAGATTGGACATTTTATGCTTAAATTACAACAACTTCCTTGAGCTTTTATAGCATGCTTTAGAACTTAGCTAAGTGTTGCTAGCATGTTTCTTGCATGTTACATATTAAGTTTGGGGTAGATTGACTATCCCATGCCTGTGTTACAACAAATTCCCATTTAATTGCAGTAATATCATGATTTAACACTTATCTAAGTGATTGATAGCATGTTTTAGCATGTTTCTAGTATGTTGTTAGCATGTTTAGCACATGCTGGCACTTTTTTATATGTTATTAGGAGTCCACAACAGTGTTTAACATGTCACTTCCTGTTGCCAGCAGGTGGCGCTATGACTGTAACTGAATATGAGCATGGTCATGTGTTCAGGACAGAACGCTTATCAAAAGTGTGAAGTTTGGGGCAGATTGGACATTGCCTTCTTGAGTAACAACAACATCCTGTTTCATTGAATTAGCATGATTTAGCACTCAGCTAAGTTTTGCTAGCATGTTTTAACATGTTTCTAGCATGTTTAGAAGTCATTGGCATTTTTAACATGTTGCTAGAACGGCATCAACGTGTTAAACATGACACTTCCTTTTACCAGTAGGTGGCGCTATTACTATAACTGAATATTCTCATGTAGATGTGTTCAGGCCATGACTCTTATCAAACGTGTGAAGTTTGGGGCAGATTGGACATTCCGTGCCTGAGTTACAGCAAATTCCTATTTAATTGCAGTAATAGCATGCTTTAGCACTAAGCTGAGTGTTTGCTAGCATGTTTTAGCATGCGTCTAGTATGTTGTTAGCATGTTTAGCACTTGCTGGCACTTTTTTATATGTTATCAGGAGTTCACAACAGTGTTTAACATGTCACTTCCTGTTGCCAGCAGGTGGCGCTATGACTGTAACTGAATATGAGCATGGTCATGTGTTCAGGACAGAACGCTTATCAAAAGTGTGAAGTTTGGGGCAGATTGGACATTGCCTTCTTGAGTAACAACAACATCCTGTTTCATTGAATTAGCATGCTTTAGCACTCAGCTAAGTTTTGCTAGCATGTTTTAACATGTTTCTAGCATGTTTAGAAGTCAATGGCATTTTTAACATGTTGCTAGAACGGCATCAACGTGTTAAACATGACACTTCCTGTTACCAGTAGGTGGCGCTATTACTATAACTGAATATTCTCATGTAGATGTGTTCAGGCCATGACTCTTATCAAACGTGTGAAGTTTGGGGCAGATTGGACATTCCGTGCCTGAGT
>NW_028296089.1:0-32231 GCF_964197995.2 Scardinius erythrophthalmus
TCAGCCATGGTAAATCATGATAAATGATGGTGTGTGTGTGTGTGTGTGTGTGTGTGTGTGTGTGTGTGTGTGTGTGTGTGTGTGTGTGTGTGTGTGTGGTACAAATATAACAAAGGTTTTATTTTCCAACATGAAAACAAACATAACAGAGTGCTAGTGCACAAACAATAACCGACAATGATAATGGATGAGAGGGGAACTTAAATACACAGATCAAGACAAGGACAACAGGTGACGGTTATGATGATGAGGAGCAGGTGATGATGAGGAGGGTGATGAGGAGCAGGTGCAGGTGATGACGACAGATGGTGAATGTGATGAAGACAGAAGGTGAATGTGATGAAGGTGAATGTGACACCAATATCACTGAAACATTTGTGTGTGTGTGTGTGTGTGTGTGTAGCATTATTGTGTGTAGCATATGTAGCAAGTATGCATTATTGAGTTAACATGGAAACACTGGTTTGCTTTAGTGCAGAAAACTGGTCAAAATCATGAGGTTTAAAGTGAAAGTGAGCCAATAAGTGGTCTTCTACTGCCCTCTGCTGGCCATTCTACTTATTAATTAAATTTTTCCACATGTGCTTGCATTTATACTTGAATACACACTAAAAATCACTTATATAGCAATAACTATTATAACATAATCATATTTTGTCAGTGTTAATCACTTTATTTGCACTGACACTTCAAATAATTGCTAGTAATGTGGTAAATCATGGTAAATCATGGTTAACTATGCTGTGTGTGTGTGTGTGTGTGTGTGTGTGTGTGTGTGTGTGTGTGTGTGTGTGTGTGTGTGTGTGTGTAAGCATGCATTGAGTTAACATGGATAAACTGGTTTGCTTTAGTGCAGAAAACTGGTTTAAAGTGAAAGTGAGCCAATAAGTGGTCTTCTACTGCCCTCTGCTGGCCATTCTACTTATTAATGAAATATTTCAACATGTGCTTGCATTCATACTTGAATACACACTAAAAAAATCACTTATATAGCAATAACTATTATAACACAATCATATTTTGTCAGTGTTAACCACTTTATTTGCACTGACACTTCAAAAAATTGCTAGTAATGTGATAAATCAGGCTAGAAACATGGTAAATCAAAGTAAATAATCCTAGATTGTCGTTTATCTCTTGGTAAATAATACTAGAACGTGGTATATCATGGTAAATCATGGTTAACTATGCTGTGTGTGTATGTGTGTGTGTGTGTGTGTGTGTGTGTGTGTGTGTGTGTGTGTGTGTGTGTGTGTGTGTGTGTGTGTGTGTGTGTGTGTGTGTGTGTGTGTGTGTTTGTGTGTGTGTGTGTGTGTGTGTGTGTGTGTGTGTGTGTGTAAGCATGCATTGAGTTAACATGGAAAAACTGGTTTGCTTTAGTGCAGAAAACTGGTTTAAAGTGAAAGTGAGCCAATAAGTGGTCTTCTACTGCCCTCTGCTGGCCATTCTACTTAATAATGAAATATTTTACATGTGCTTTTGCATTCATACTTGGACACACACTAAAAATCACGTATATAACTAACTATTATAACACAATAATATTTTGTCAGTGTTCATCACCTCATTTGCACTGACACTTCACATATTTGCTAGTAATGTGGTTAATCATGCTAGAAACATTGTAAATCATAGTAAATAATACTGAAATGAGGTGTATCAAGGTAAATCATGCTAGAATCCTAATAAATCATTCTGGAACATGGTATATGATAGTAAATCATGCTAGAATCATATTAAATAATTCTAGAATGTGGCAAATCGTTGTGGGAGGAGCCTTTTTTACTCAAATGGCTATAACTCAAGAAGTAAATGAGATATCTTCACCAAACTCAGTACACATGTGTATGGGTTCAATTTGAGGTCACAGTAAACAATTCTATGGAGATCGGAGCATAGGTGGCGCTATAACTGTTAAAAAGCTTTAAAACCATATATATCCCATGGCAAATTGCCTGTATTGGCTGTAAATGGTCTTTTCCATCTATTATGTCAGTGGTTACATGCTTGCTAAATAAATCTTAATAACTTTTGATGCTTTTGTGCTTAAATGCCTTAAAGGCCTTAACTGCTTGAACCCCGATAAATGCTGCTTGCAGCTTTAATTAGGGGTTCAAGCACGAAGTGCTGAAACCCTATTGTAATTGTACTGATTTTTATTATTATTATTATTTTTCTTCTCCGCTAAAACGCATCGTGCAGCCCAAACCGTAAGAGCTGGAGCTTTGAAACTTTGCCAGATGGTAGTACAAAAATCGAGGAGAGGTTATCAAATTATGAGCCCGATTGGCCCATAGGTGGCGCTATAGCGACCAAAAGCGCGAAACTGCTCATAACTCCTAGACCGTAAGTCATAGACTCAAGTGTCTTATATCATTGGAAAGCTGGACGCCTGACGAACAAAACGTATATCTCCGATTTTATTTCCGCCATGATAGATTTTCCGCCATTTTGAATTTTGTTGAAAACCTACTTTTACGAACTAGTCCCTGGTTTTTCGCCCGATCGGAACCAAACCAGTGCAGAATTGTTCTCTGGTGTCTGAAGATCAATAATTATCGAAAAAATGTTGAAATTTCGATTCACGGTCGCTAGGGGGTGCAAAATTAACGTTGTGGGAGGAGCTTATTTTACTAAAATGGCTATAACTCAAGAAGTAATTCAGTAAACTTCACCAAACTTGGTACACATGTGTAGGAGGTCAATTTGAGGTCACAGTAAAAAAATTGCGTCGATTGGCCACATGGTGGGGCTATAAAACAAAAAAAACATATAGACGCCTGACCGTTAGTCCGATTGACTTGAAATTTGGTACGCAGTGTCTTGGCCCAAGGGGCCATGTATGTCTAAAAGGATATTGGCGTATCTCAAAAAACATGGCCGCCATTGGCCAATGAAATTTGAGCAACTATTAGACAAGGTTAACGGAGGCCGATCGGAACGAAACTCGATGGGCATGTTCGACTCATGGCCCAATAGGTCTGTAAGAATTTTGAAAGAAATCGGCCACTAGTTGGCGCTAACGAGTTTTATGGCTCTGTAATCACGTGGTGTTACACTTATTGTCACAAAATGCATATCATTTGATAGATCTGCTCATGTTGAACAACTTTGCCTCAAGAACCATTGCTGTCAATCAAACCGTTCATTAAATATTCACGAATATGTCTAAAACCTACTTTTGCGAACTAGTCCTAGGTTTTTTGCCCGATTGGAACCAGACCAGTCTAGGACAATTCTCTGGACTCTCTAGATCAATAATTATCAAAAAAAAGTTTAACTTTTGCATTTGGATGGCTGTAATAGGGTCATTTATAAAATGGGCGTGGCAAAATACACTCAAAAGCCTATAAATCCTAAATGAAAACTCAGAACTTCACAAAAATTGGTGAGAATATGTGACATAACATCCTTAACAAGCATGCAAAATGTCATGGAGATCGGTCCATAGGTGGCGCTATAACTGTTAAAAAGCTTTAAAACCATAGATTTCCTATGGTACATTGTATGTATTGGCTGTAAATGGTCTTTTCCATCTATTATTTCAGTGGTTACATGCTTGCTAAATAAAACTTAATAACTTTTGATGCTTTTGTGCTTAAAGGCCTTAACTGCTTGAACCCCGATAAATGCTGCTTGCAGCTTTAATTATTATTATTATTATTATTATTCTCCCCTAAAACGCATCGTGCAGCCCAAACCGTAAGAGCTGGAACCTTGAAACTTGGCCAAATGGTAGTCCTCAATTTGGGGAGAACCTATCAAAGTATGACCCAGATTGGCCCATAGGTGGCGCTATAGCAACCAAAAGCGCGGAACTGCTCATAACTCCTAGACCGTATGTCGTAGACTCAAGTGTCCTATATCATTGGAAAGCTGGACGCCTGAAGGTCAAAACGTATATCTCCGATTTTATTTCAGGTATGCAAATTTTTCCGCCATTTTGAATTTTGTCAAAAACCTACTTTTGCGAACTAGTCCCTGGTTTTTCACCCGATCGGAACCAAAGCAGTGCAGAAATGTTCTTTGGAGTCTGAAGATCAATAATTATCGAAAAAAAGTCGAAATTTCGATTCCTGGTCGCTAGGGGGTGATAAATTAATGTTGTGGGAGGAGCCTATTTTACTAAAATGGCTATAACTCGAAAAGGAAATGAGATATCTTCACCAAACTTGGTACACATGTGTAAGAGTTCAATCTGGGGTCATAGTAAAAAAATGTCGACGATTGATCACTAGGTGGCGCTATAACATGAAAAAAAACATGAAAAGGGCTATGACCACGTGACCGTTTGTCCGATTGACTTGAAAATTGGTATGCAGTGTCTTGGTCCAAGGTGCCATGTATGTCTATGAGGACTTTGGCGTATCTCGAAAAACATGGCCGCCATCGACCAATGAAATTTGAGCACCTATTAGACAAGGTTAACGGAGGCCGATCGGAACGAAACTCGATGGGCATGTTCAACTCATGGCCCTAGAGGTCTGTAAGAATTTTGAAAGAAATCGGCCACTAGTTGGCGCTAACGAGTTTTATGGCTCTGTAATCACGTGGTGTTACACTTATTGTCACAAAATGCATATCATTTGATAGATCTGCTCATGCTGAACAACTTTGCCTCAAGAACCATTGCTGTCAATCAAACCGTTCATTAAATATTCGCAATTATGTTAAAAACCTACTTTTGCGAACTAGTCCTAGGTTTTTTGCCCGATCGGAACAAGACCAGTCTAGGGTAATTCTCTGGACTCTCTAGATCAATAATTATCAAAAAAAGTTCAACTTTAGCATTTTTCGCATGGGTATATTGGGTCATAATGAAAATGGGCGTGGCAAAATGCATTTAAAAGCCTATAAATCCTAAACGAAAACTCAGAACTTCACAAAAATTGGTGAGCATATGTACCATAACAGTCTAAACAAGCATGTAAAATTTCATGAAGATCGTACGATAGGTGGCGCTATAACTGTTAAAAAGCTTTGAAAACCATATATTTCCTATGGTAAATTGCCTGTTTTGGCTGTAAATGGTCTTTTCCATCTATTATTTCAGTGGTTAAAAGCTTTACAAATAAAACTTAATGTCTTAAATGCTTATGTGCTTAAAGGCCTTAAATGCTTGAACCCCGATAAATGCTGCTTGCAGCTTTAATTATTATTATTATTATTATTATTCTGCCGTAAAACGCATCGTGCAGCCCAAACCGTAAGAGCTGGAACTTTGAAACTTTGACAGATGGTAGTACAAAAATCGAGGAAAGGTTCAGAGATTATGACCCCGATTGGCCCATAGGTGGCGCTATAACAACCAAAAGCGCGAACCTGCTCATAACTCCTAGACCGTATGTCGTAGACTCAAGTGTCTTATATCATTGGAAAGCTGGACGCCTGACGAACAAAACGTATATCTCCGATTTCATTTCCGCCATGATAGATTTTCCGCCATTTTGAATTTTGTCAAAAATCTACTTTTGCGAACTAGTCCCTGGTTTTTTGCCCGATTGGAACCAAACTAGTGCAGAAATGTTCTCTGGAGACTGAATATCAATAATTATCGAAAAAAAGTGGAAATTTCGATTCACGGTCGCTAAGGGGCGCCAAAACGTACGTTGTGGGAGGGGCCTATTTTACTAAAATGGCTATAACTCCCGATGTAAATGAGGTATCTTCACCAAACTTGGTACACATGTGTATGAGCTTACTCTGGGGTCACAGTAAAAAAATCGCGACGATTGGCCTCATGGTGGCGCTATAAAATGAAAAAAACATAAAACAGGCTATAACCACCTGACCGTTAGTTCGATTGACTTGAAAATTGGTATGCAGTGTCTTGGTCCAAGGTGCCATGTATGTGTATGAGGACATTGGCGTATCTCAAAAAACATGGCCGCCATTGGCCAACGAAGTTTGAGCACCTATTAGACAAGGTTAACGGAGGCCGATCGGAACGAAACTCAATGGGCATGTTCGGCTCATGGCCCTAAAGGTCTGTAAGAATTTTGAAAGAAATCGGCCACTAGTTGGCGCTAACGAGTTTTACGGCTCTGTAATCACGTGGTGTTACAAATATCCACACAATATGCATATCATTTGATAGATCTCCTCATCCTGAACAACTTTGCCTCAAGAACCATTGCTGTCAATCAAACTGTTCATTAATTATTCATTAATATGTTAAAAACCTACTTTTGCGAACTAGTCCTAGGTTTTTTGCCCGATCGGAACCAGACCAGTCTAGGACAATTCTCTGGACTCTCTAGATCAATAATTATCAAAAAAAAGTTGAACTTTTGCATTTGGATGGCTGTAATAGGGTAATTTATAAAATGGGCGTGTCAAAATACATTAAAAAGCCTATAAATCCTAAATAAAAACTCAGAACTTCACAAAAATTGGTAAGCATATGTGACATAACATCATTAACAAGCATGAAAAATTCTATGGAGATCGGACGATAGGTGGCGCTATAACTGTTAAAAAGCTTTAAAATCATATATTTCCTATGGTAAACTGCCTGTATTGGCTGTAAATGGTCTTTTCCATCTCTGATCATATAATTTTCATATCATAATGTTCAAAACTAGTGCAATACAATTCTCTGGACTCACTAGATCAATAATTGTCAGAAAAAGTTGAACTACTTCATTTGGATAGCTATAATAGGTTCACTTCAAAATCTGGCCTTTACCAAGTGTCCCCGAAAGCCTATATCTCTTTAATCAATGCTCAGACCTTCTTAAAAACAAGTCAGAACGTGTGAAATATCACCCTGAACAAGCATGAAAATTTTCAGACAGATCGGACAAAATTTGCCTCTATAACAGTTAAAAAGGTGAAAATGATATGAATTAATGGCATGTTAAGCCAATAAGTGGTATTTTACTGCCCCCTGCTGTTTAAAATAGTCATTTTCTCATATTGGTATTGGTATCAGCCATGGTAAATCATGATAAATGATGGTGTGTGTGTGTGTGTGTGTGTGTGTGTGTGTGTGTGTGTGTGTGTGTGTGTGTGTGTGTGTGTGTGTGTGTGTGTGTGTGGTACAAATATAACAAAGGTTTTATTTTCCAACATGAAAACAAACATAACAGAGTGCTAGTGCACAAACAATAACCGACAATGATAATGGATGAGAGGGGAACTTAAATACACAGATCAAGACAAGGACAACAGGTGACGGTTATGATGATGAGGAGCAGGTGATGACGAGGAGGGTGATGAGGAGCAGGTGCAGGTGATGACGACAGATGGTGAATGTGATGAAGACAAAAGGTGAATGTGATGAAGGTGAATGTGACACCAATATCACTGAAACATTTGTGTGTGTGTGTGTGTGTGTGTGTGTGTGTGTGTGTGTGTAGCATTATTGTGTGTAGCATATGTAGCAAGTATGCATTATTGAGTTAACATGGAAACACTGGTTTGCTTTAGTGCAGAAAACTGGTCAAAATCATGAGGTTTAAAGTGAAAGTGAGCCAATAAGTGGTCTTCTACTGCCCTCTGCTGGCCATTCTACTTATTAATTAAATTTTTCCACATGTGCTTGCATTTATACTTGAATACACACTAAAAATCACTTATATAGCAATAACTATTATAACAATCATATTTTGTCAGTGTTAATCACTTTATTTGCACTGACACTTCAAATAATTGCTAGTAATGTGGTAAATCATGGTAAATCATGGTTAACTATGCTGTGTGTGTGTGTGTGTGTGTGTGTAAGCATGCATTGAGTTAACATGGATAAACTGGTTTGCTTTAGTGCAGAAAACTGGTTTAAAGTGAAAGTGAGCCAATAAGTGGTCTTCTACTGCCCTCTGCTGGCCATTCTACTTATTAATGAAATATTTCAACATGTGCTTGCATTCATACTTGAATACACACTAAAAAAATCACTTATATAGCAATAACTATTATAACACAATCATATTTTGTCAGTGTTAACCACTTTATTTGCACTGACACTTCAAATAATTGCTAGTAATGTGATAAATCAGGCTAGAAACATGGTAAATCAAAGTAAATAATCCTAGATTGTCGTTTATCTCCTGGTAAATAATACTAGAACGTGGTATATCATGGTAAATCATGGTTAACTATGCTGTGTGTGTATGTGTGTGTGTGTGTGTGTGTGTGTGTGTGTGTGTGTGTGTGTGTGTGTGTGTGTGTGTGTGTGTTGTGTGTGTGTGTGTGTGTGTGTGTGTGTGTGTGTGTGTGTGTGTGTGTGTAAGCATGCATTGAGTTAACATGGAAAAACTGGTTTGCTTTAGTGCAGAAAACTGGTTTAAAGTGAAAGTGAGCCAATAAGTGGTCTTCTACTGCCCTCTGCTGGCCAGTCTACTTAATAATGAAATATTTTACATGTGCTTTTGCATTCATACTTGGACACACACTAAAAATCACGTATATAACTAACTATTATAACACAATAATATTTTGTCAGTGTTCATCACCTCATTTGCACTGACACTTCACATATTTGCTAGTAATGTGGTTAATCATGCTAGAAACATTGTAAATCATAGTAAATAATACTGAAATGAGGTGTATCAAGGTAAATCATGCTAGAATCCTAATAAATCATTCTGGAACATGGTATATGATAGTAAATCATGCTAGAATCATATTAAATAATTCTAGAATGTGGCAAATCGTTGTGGGAGGAGCCTATTTTACTCAAATGGCTATAACTCAAGAAGTAAATGAGATATCTTCACCAAACTCAGTACACATGTGTATGGGTTCAATTTGAGGTCACAGTAAACAATTCTATGGAGATCGGAGCATAGGTGGCGCTATAACTGTTAAAAAGCTTTAAAACCATATATATCCCATGGCAAATTGCCTGTATTGGCTGTAAATGGTCTTTTCCATCTATTATGTCAGTGGTTACATGCTTGCTAAATAAATCTTAATAACTTTTGATGCTTTTGTGCTTAAATGCCTTAAAGGCCTTAACTGCTTGAACCCCGATAAATGCTGCTTGCAGCTTTAATTATTATTATTATTATTATTCTGCCGTAAAACGCATCGTGCAGCCCAAACCGTAAGGGCTAGAGCTTTGAAACTTTGCCATATGGTAGTACAAAAATCGAGGAGAGGTTATCAAATTATGACCCCGATTGGCCCATAGGTGGCGCTATAGCAACCAAAAGCGCGAAACTGCTCATAACTCCTAGACCGTATGTCGCAGACTCAAGTGTCTTATATCATTGGAAAGCTGGACGCCTGACGAACAAAACGTATATCTCCGATTTCATTTCCGTCATGATAGATTTTCCGCCATTTTGAATTTTGTCGAAAATCTACTTTTGCGAACTAGTCCCTGGTTTTTTGCCCGATCGGAGCCAAACCAGTGCAGAAATGTTCTCTGGAGTCTGAAGATCAATAATTATCGAAAAAATGTTGAAATTTCGATTCATGGACGCTAGGGGGCGCAAAATAATCGTTGTGGGAGGAGCCTATTTTACTAAAATGGCTATAACTTAAAAAGTAAATAAGATAGCTTCACCAAACTCGGTACACATGTGTATGGGTTCATTCTGGGGTCACAGTAAAAAAATCGCGACGATTGAACACTAGGTGGCGCTATAACATGAAAAAAACATGAAAAGGGCTATAACCACCTGACCGTTAGTCCGATTGACTTGAAAATTGGTATGCAGTGTCTTGGTCCAAGGTGCCATGTATGTCTATGAGGACATTGGCGTATCTCAAAAAACATGGCCGCCATTGGCCAATGAAGTTGAGCACCTATTAGACAAGGTTAACGGAGGCCGATCGGAACGAAACTTGATGGGCATGTTCGACTCATGGCCCTAGAGGTCTGTAAGAATTTTGAAAGAAATCGGCCACTAGTTGGCGCTAACGAGTTTTTTGGCTCTGTAATCACGTGGTGTTACACTCATCCACACAATATGCATATCATTTGATAGATCTGCTCATGTTGAACAACTTTGCCTCAAGAACCATTTCTGTCAATCAAACCGTTCATTAAATATTCATGAATATGTCTAAAACCTACTTTTGCGAACTAGTCCTAGGTTTTTTGCCCGATCGGAACCAGACCAGTCTAGGACAATTCTCTGGACTCTCTAGATCAATAATTATCAAAAAAAGTTGAACTTTTGCATTTGGATGGCTGTAATAGGATCATTTATAAAATGGGCATGGAAAAATACATTAAAAAGCCTATAAATCCTAAATAAAAACCCAGAACTTCACAAAAATTGGTGAACTTATGTGACATAACATCATTAACAAGCATGCAAAATTTCATGGAGATCGGACGATAGGTGGCGCTATAACTGTTAAAAATCTTTAAAACCATATATTTCCTATGGTAAACTGCCTGTATTGACTGTAAATGGTCTTTTCCATCTCTGAATATATAATTTTCATATCATAATGTTAAAAACTAGTGCAATACAATTCTCTGGACTCACTAGAACAATAATTGTCAGAAAAAGTTGAACTACTTCATTTGGATAGCTATAATAGGTTCACTTCAAAATGTGGCCTTTACCAAGTGTCCCCGAAAGCCTATATCTCTTTAATGAATGTTCAAACCTTCTTAAAAACAAGTCAGAACATGTGAAATATCACTCTGAACATGCATGAAAATTTTCAGACAGATCTGACAAAATGTGCCTCTATAACAGTTAAAAAGGTGAAAATGATATGAATATAATGACATATTAAGCCAAGAAGTGGTATTTTACTGCCCCCTGCTGTTTAAAATAGTCATGTTGTCATATTGTTCTATAATTTATATTTAGACTTTATAAAATCACTATTTTAACATTTACAATTACATTTAGTCAAAAATCCATCTGTTAAATTATTAGTATTGACAGTTTGATCACATCATATATTTCAAATGTCTGTATCTACAATATAATGTGTGTGTGTAGTCTTAGGTTTCTGAATAAATTCTGAATGATCTGATTAATAGCTTACAAAGACTTTGTGAAATGTTTATAGACCATTCAAATATATTTTCATAATGACATATCCCAATAGCATTGAAAAAACAACATTTGTCTTGTGTGTGTGTGTGTGTGTGTGTGTGTGTGTGTTAACATGCATTATGGATTTAAAATGGAAAAACTGGTTTGCTTTAGTGCAGAAAAATGGTGAAAATCAAGAAGTTTAAAGTGAAAGTGAGCCAATATGTGGTCTTCTACTGCCCTCTGCTGGCCATTCTACTTATTAATGTCTACCCACATATGCTTTTGCATTCATTAGACACTAAAAATCACTTATATAACAATAAAACACTAAAAAATCACTTATATAACAATTACTATTGTAGCACAATCATATTTTGTCAGAGTTTATCACTTCATTTTTACTGATACTTCACATAATTGCTAGCAATGTGGTAAATCATGGTTAAATCACACTAAAAACATGGTAAATCAATAAATGATACTAGAATGTGGTGTATCAAGGTAAATCATACTACAATCCTGGTACATCATTCTAGAACATAGTATATCATGGTACATCATGCTAGAACATGGTAAATCATGGTAAACTATGCTAGAACAGGGTAAATCATGGTAAGCCATGATAAATCATAATAAACTATGGTAAATCATGTTAGAATGTGGTATATCATGGTAAATCATGCTAGAACATGGTAAATCATGGTAAACTATGCTAGAACAGGGTAAATCATGGTAAACTATGATAAATCATGATAAACTATGGTAATCCATGCTAGAATCACAGTAAACAATGGTAAATCATACTAGAATGTAGTATATCATGGTAAATTATGCTAGAATATGGCAAATCATGCTAGAATCATAGTAAATAATACTAGAATGTGCTAAATTGTTGTGGGAGGAGCCTATTTTACTAAAATGGCTATAACTCAAGAAGTAAATAAGATATCTTCACCAAACTCAGTACACATGTGTATGGGTTCAATTTGAGGTCACAGTAAACAATTCTATGGAGATCGGACCATAGGTGGCGCTATAACTGTTAAAAAGCTTTAAAACCATATATATCCCATGGTAAACTGCCTGTATTGGCTGTAAATGGTCTTTTCCATCTATTATGTCCGTGGTTACATGCTTGCTAAATAAATCTTAACTTTTGATGCTTTTGTGCTTAAATGCTTAAAAGGCTTTAACTGCTTGAACCCCGATAAATGCTGCTTGCAGCTTTAATTAGGGGTTCAAGCACGAAGTGCTGAAACCCTATTGTAATTGTGCTGATTTTTATTATTATTATTAGGGGTTCAAGCACGAAGTGCTGAAACCCTATTGTAATTGTGCTGATTTTTATTATTATTATTATTATTATTATTCTGCCGTAAAACGCATCGTGCAGCCCAAACCGTAAGAGCTGGAACTTTGAAACTTTGACAGATGGTAGTACAAAAATCGAGGAAAGGTTCAGAGATTATGACCCCGATTGGCCCATAGGTGGCGCTATAACAACCAAAAGCGCGAAACTGCTCATAACTCCTAGACCGTATGGCGTAGACTCAAGTGTCTTATATCATTGGAAAGCTGGATGCCTGACGAACAAAACGTATATCTCCGATTTTATTTCCGCCATGATAGATTTTCCGCCATTTTGAATTTTGTCAAAAATCTACTTTTGCGAACTAGTCCCTGGTTTTTTGCCCGATTGGAACCAAACTAGTGCAGAAATGTTCTCTGGAGACTGAATATCAATAATTATCGAAAAAAAGTGGAAATTTCGATTCACGGTCGCTAAGGGGCGCCAAAACGTACGTTGTGGGAGGGGCCTATTTTACTAAAATGGCTATAACTCCCGATGTAAATGAGGTATCTTCACCAAACTTGGTACACATGTGTATGAGCTTACTCTGGGGTCACAGTAAAAAAATCGCGACGATTGGCCTCATGGTGGCGCTATAAAATGAAAAAAACATAAAACAGGCTATAACCACCTGACCGTTAGTCCGATTGACTTGAAAATTGGTATGCAGTGTCTTGGTCCAAGGTGCCATGTATGTGTATGAGGACATTGGCGTATCTCAAAAAACATGGCCGCCATCGGCCAACGAAGTTTGAGCACCTATTAGACAAGGTTAACGGAGGCCGATCGGAACGAAACTCAATGGGCATGTTCGGCTCATGGCCCTAAAGGTCTGTAAGAATTTTGAAAGAAATCGGCCACTAGTTGGCGCTAACGAGTTTTACGGCTCTGTAATCACGTGGTGTTACAAATATCCACACAATATGCATATCATTTGATAGATCTCCTCATCCTGAACAACTTTGCCTCAAGAACCATTGCTGTCAATCAAACTGTTCATTAATTATTCATTAATATGTTAAAAACCTACTTTTGCGAACTAGTCCTAGGTTTTTTGCCCGATCGGAACCAGACCATTGTAGGACAATTCTCTGGACTCTCTAGATCAATAATTATCAAAAAAAAGTTGAACTTTTGCATTTGGATGGCTGTAATAGGGTCATTTATAAAACGGGCGTGTCAAAATACATTAAAAAGCCTATAAATCCTAAATAAAAACTCAGAACTTCACAAAAATTGGTCAGCATATGTGACATAACATCATTAACAAGCATGAAAAATTCTATGGAGATCGGACGATAGTTGGCGCTATAACTGTTAAAACGCTTTAAAACCATATATTTCCTATGGTAAATTGCCTGTATTTGCTGTAAATGATGTCTTCTATCTTTTATCATATAATGTTCATATCATAATGTTCAAAACCAGTGCAGCACAATTCTCTGAACTCTCTAGATCAATAATTATCAGAAAAAAAGTTTAACTTCTTCAAAAGGTGATTTTATATGAATATAATGACATATTAAGCCAATAAGTGGTATTTTACTGCCCCCTGCTGTCATTTCATCATACTACTCCCTAATATTGTTATAAAATTCATATTTAGACTTTTTAAAATCATTATTTTAACATTTACAATCACATTTTGTCAAAACTCATCTATTGAGTATTACTATTGACAATTGTGTTACACTGAGATATGGAAATGGACGAAAGTAAATGAATGAAATGAAACGAAAGTATAACGGCATTTAAGCCACGCCCCCGAATACAAATCCATTCATAACTCGAAAACGGAAAGTCGTTGCGCGCTCAAATTTTGATGGTGAGGACCTCTCCGGGCTCTTGATCGAAACGTGTCGTCGCGGGCCTCGGGAGCGCGCCCCCCGCGCATCGCGAATCCGCGGGACCCCCGATTTTGAACGGCCATTACTCCCGACCCAGACCACCCCGAACATTGTGTGAGAGCTCGTTGGAAAGGGCGCGTCCTTGGCTAGCTTCGATTCAAATGTGGTGTTATTTGCCCTGGGCATTCCAGAGATAATAGCCCGAACAGATATGCCTTATAACAGTCATAACTCCCAGCCCCAATCGCCCAAAAACACATTGATGGTCTCATTCAACAGGGCTCCTCAAGCACTATCTATGCTCTGAGTTTCAGAATTTTTCGCCTTTTGGTTCCTGAGATATAAGTAAAAAAACTAATTCCCATTCATTCAAACACTTCAACTGTAAAATGTAAGCTATAATACCACTGTTGTCCACTAGAGGGAGCAGCAGGATTACGCATGATCTTTTAATTCGCTTCAGTATTGGAAATAAACAAATGCTTTAAGAAGCAATCTTTTTTATTATGATGTTTTTTTTATTATTATGATATTTGTATATATTTTTTTTTTTTATTATGATTATGAACGGTTTGATTGACATTAGTGATTCTTGAGGCAAAGTTGTTCAAGATGAGGAGATGAAGATATTTTCACAATATCACATCCTAAAAACATTGAAAACATATTTGTCTTTGTGTGTGTGTGTGTGTGTGTGTGTGTGTGTGTGTGTGTGTGTGTGTGTGTGTGTGGGTTTGTGTGTGTGTCTGTGTGTGTGTAAGCATGCTTAATGGAAAGAACATGAAGAAACTGCTTTGTTTTACTGGTGGATAAAAAAGTATTTCAAATGAAAGTGAGTCAATTAGTGGTCTTCTACTGCCCTCTGCAGGACATTCTACTTAATAAAATATTTTCATCTGTGCTTTTGCATTAGTTTTTGGACTATATCAAATTACTTGCATGAAAATCACCTATTATAACACAGTCATGTTTTGTCAAAGTTTATCACTTCATTTTTACTGAGCTCTCAGTTTGAACAATTCTGCCTCTCAGTGATTAATTTGAAATCTGAAAATGGTGTTATACAGAGGAGATTTGCAATTATCATTTTGTTACCTATCTTTTATTTTAAATATCTCCATCTACAACAAAATGTGTGTGCATGTGTGTGTTCAAGCATGGTTAGTGTATTAAGTATTATTGTTTAAGTATTATTGTTTTCATTTACATTTTAACCACCAGAAGAAGAACACTCATTGGTTCATTCTGCTCACTAAAATATTATTTTTAATTTTTTTTTCCATTTGAAATATTGTTTAAACTTAATAAAATCATTAAAATAACATTTCAAATCATATTTTGTCTGTTTATAAATCCCACAGACTCACATTGGCTGCAATACTAATGTTTTTGTAAAACACAGACCTGATAGTCTAATCTGTGTGTATTGTGCATATATTATTGATATTATTACTATTGCAAATCATGTTATTGTAACTCATATCTTAATAGAATATTATTTGTAATTTTAATTCTTTATTTCTTAAGTGTTTTTTTTTATGATTACTACAGATATTATCACCAAAGATATCAACTACACCTTCACTTTTAGTATTGACACGCTGCACACACAGCACAATCACACACTCACTAATGCATTCAAATAAATGTAATCTTACTGTGCTACTTTATTTGTACATGATTAGAATGAACAGAAATCTAAGACTATTTTTCTTCTTTTGTTAAAGCCATTTCAGACTCCAAGTAAGCATTATATTACTAATCATCTATTTTACAGGTGCCATACAATTGAAAACTGTATTTATCTTGGCATAGTTGAATGATAAGAGTTCTGGACATGGAACTGACATACCGTGAGCCTCAAACACCATTGTTTCCTCCTTCTTGTGTAAATCTCCTGTTTGCAAAAGACCGCTGAAAAATGAGTGAATCCCACCATAACACCGACTGTGACGTTGGAGTCAGGATCATTAATATTTATACCCCCCAAATTTGCATTTTCCAGTCCATGTTCTAGGCCAGGCAGTGTTAATGTGGACCTGCACAGCCGAATCATCAGAAGATCTGCAGGTATTGTGAAGAAGCAAGCAAGGACAATAGTGAAAATGGCAGATCATGGATATAAATGTTATGTCTGAGGCTGTGCTGTGGATTTGAGAACTTTTCATTCCCTTCCCACAAAACTGTCAACAGGCATGGTTGATGTTTACAACAGGATACCTCACCATTTTAATTCAAAGCTGTTAGTTTGCTCTTAACGGAGGCCGATCAGAACGAAACTCGATGGGCATGTTCGACTCGTGGCCCTAGAGGTCTGTAAGAATTTTGAAAAATCAGCCACTAGTTGACGCTAACAGGTTTTACGGCTATGTAATCACGTGATGCATATCATTTGATAGATCTCCTCATACTGAACAACTTTGCCTCAAGAACTACTGCTGTCAATCAATTTGTTCATTAAATACTTGCTATTATGTTAAAAACCTACTTTTGCGAACTAGTCCTAGGTTTTTCGCCCGATCGGAAATATACCAGTGCAGTACAATTCTCTGGAAGCTCTAGATTATTAATTATATAAAAAACTTTAACTTTACCCATTGGGTAGCCATAACAGGATCATTTAGAAAATGGGTATGGCAAAAAACACTCAAAAGCCTGTAAATCCTAAACAAAAACTCAGACAACTCACTAGACTGCCTTATGTGCTTAAAGACCCTAAATGCTTGAACCCCGCTAAATGCTGCTTGCAGCTTTAATTATTATTATTATTCTGCCGTAAAACGCATCGTGCAGCCCAAACCGTAAGGGCTAGAGCTTTGAAACTTTGCCATATGGTAGTACAAAAATCGAGGAGAGGTTATCAAATTATGACCCCGATTGGCCCATAGGTGGCGCTATAGCAACCAAAAGCGCAAAACTGCTCATAACTCCTAGACCGTAAGTCATAGACTCAAGTGTCTTATATCATTGGAAAGCTGGACGCCTGACGAACAAAACGTATATCTCCGATTTTATTTCCGCCATGATAGATTTTCCGCCATTTTGAATTTTGTCAAAAATCTACTTTTGCGAACTAGTCCCTGGTTTTTTGCCCGATCGGAACCAAACCAGTGCAGAATTGTTCTCTGGAGTCTGAATATCAATAATTATCAAAAAAAAGTTGAAATTTCGATTCACGGTTGCTAGGGGGTGCAAAATTAACGTTGTGGGAGGAGCCTATTTTACTAAAATGGCTATAACTCCAGAAGTAAAAGAGGTATTTTCACCAAACTTGGTACACATGTGTAAGAGGTCAATCTGAGGTCACGGTAAAAAAATCGCGGAGATTGGCCACATGGTGGCGCTATAACATGAAAAAAACATAAAACAGGCTATAACCACCTGACCGTTAGTCCGATTGACTTGAAAATTGGTATGCAGTGTCTTGGTCCAAGGTGCCATGTATGTCTATGAGGACATTGGCGTATCTCAAAAAACATGGCCGCCATCGGCCAATGAAGTTTTAGCACCGATTAGACAAGGTTAACGGAGGCCGATCGGAACGAAACTCAATGGGCATGTTCGGCTCATGGCCCTAAAGGTCTGTAAGAATTTTGAAAGAAATCGGCCACTAGTTGGCGCTAACGAGTTTTACGGCTCTGTAATCACGTGGTGTTACAAATATCCACACAATATGCATATCATTTGATAGATCTCCTCATCCTGAACAACTTTGCCTCAAGAACCATTGCTGTCAATCAAACTGTTCATTAATTATTCATTAATATGTTAAAAACCTACTTTTGCGAACTAGTCCTAGGTTTTTTGCCCGATCGGAACCAGGCCAGTCTAGGACAATTCTCTGGACTCTCCTGATCAATAATTATCGAAAAAAAGTTGAACTTTTGAATTTTTCGTATGGCTATAATTGGGTCATAAAGAAAATGGGCGTGGCAAAATGCACTCAAAAGCCTATAAATCCTAAACGAAAACTCAGAACTTCACAAAAATTGGTGAGCATATGTGCCATAACATTGTAAACAAGCGTGCAAAATTTCATGGAGATCGGACAATAGCTGGCGCTATAACTGTCAAAAAGCTTTGAAAACCATATATTTCCTATGGTAAATTGCCTGTTTTGGCTGTAAATGGTCTTTTCCATCTATTATTTCAGTGGTTAAAAGCTTTCCAAATAAAACTTAATGTCTTAAATGCTTATGTGCTTAAAGGCCTTAAATGCTTGAACCCCGATAAATGCTGCTTGCAGCTTTAATTAGGGGTTCAAGCACGAAGTGCTGAAACCCTATTGTAATTGTGCTGATTTTTATTATTATTATTAGGGGTTCAAGCACGAAGTGCTGAAACCCTATTGTAATTGTGCTGATTTTTATTATTATTATTAGGGGTTCAAGCACGAAGTGCTGAAACCCTATTGTAATTGTGCTGATTTTTATTATTATTATTATTATTATTATTCTGCCGTAAAACGCATCGTGCAGCCCAAACCGTAAGGGCTAGAGCTTTGAAACTTTGCCATATGGTAGTACAAAAATCGAGGAGAGGTTATCAAATTATGACCCCGATTGGCCCATAGGTGGCGCTATAGCAACCAAAAGCGCGAAACTGCTCATAACTCCTAGACCGTAAGTCATAGACTCAAGTGTCTTATATCATTGGAAAGCTGGACGCCTGACGAACAAAACGTATATCTCCGATTTTATTTCCGCCATGATAGATTTTCCGCCATTTTGAATTTTGTCGAAAATCTACTTTTGCGAACTAGTCCCTGGTTTTTTGCCCGATCGGAACCAAACCAGTGCAGAATTGTTCTCTGGAGTCTGAATATCAATAATTATCAAAAAAAAGTTGAAATTTCGATTCACGGTCGCTAGGGGGTGCAAAATTAACGTTGTGGGAGGAGCCTATTTTACTAAAATGGCTATAACTCCAGAAGTAAAAGAGGTATTTTAACCAAACCTGGTACACATGTGTAAGACGTCAATATGAGGTCACGGTAAAAAAATCGCGGCGATTGGTCACATGGTGGCGCTATAACATGAAAAAAACATAAAACAGGCTATAACCACCTGACCGTTAGTCCGATTGACTTGAAAATTGGTATGCAGTGTCTTGGTCCAAGGTGCCATGTATGTCTATGAGGACATTGGTGTATCTCAAAAAACATGGCCGCCATCGGCCAATGAAGTTTGAGCACCTATTAGACAAGGTTAACGGAGGCCTATCGGAACGAAACTCGGTGGGCATGTTCGACTCATGGCCCTAGAGGTCTGTAAGAATTTTAAAAGAAATCGGCCACTAGTTGGCGCTAACGAGTTTTATGGCTCTGTAATCACGTGGTGTTACACTTATTGTCACAAAATGCATACCATTTGATAGATCTCCTCTTGTTGAACAACTTTGCCTCAAGAACCATTGCTGTCAATCAAACCGTTCATTAAATATTCGTAATTATGTTAAAAACCTACTTTTGCGAACTAGTCCTAGGTTTTTCGCCCGATCAGAACCAAACGAGTCTAGGACAATTCTATGGACTCTCAAGATCAATAATTATCAAAAAAAAGTTGAACTTTTGCATTTTTCGCATGGGTATATTGGGTCATAAAGAAAATGGGCGTGGCAAAATGCACTCAAAAGCCTATAAATCCTAAACAAAAACTCAGAACTTCACGAAAATTGGTGAGCTTATGTGCCATAACATCATTAACAAGCATGCAAAATTTCATGGAGATCGGACTATAGATGGTGCTATAACTGTTAAAAAGCTTTAAAAAACACATATTTCCTATGGTAAATTGCCTGTATTGGCTGTAAATGGACTTTTCCATCTATTATTTCAGTGGTTAAAAGCTTTCTAAATAAATCTTAATGTCTTAAATGCTTATGTGCCTAAAGGCCTTAAATGCTTGAACCCCGATAAATGCTGCTTGCAGCTTTAATTATTATTATTATTCTGCCGTAAAACGCATCGTGCAGCCCAAACCGTAAGAGCTGGAACTTTGAAACTTTGACAGATGGTAGTACAAAAATCGAGGAAAGGTTCAGAGATTATGACCCCGATTGGCCCATAGGTGGCGCTATAACAACCAAAAGCGCGAAACTGCTCATAACTCCTAGACCGTATGTCGTAGACTCAAGTGTCTTATATCATTGGAAAGCTGGACGCCTGACGAACAAAACGTATATCTCCGATTTCATTTCCGCCATGATAGATTTTCCGCCATTTTGAATTTTGTCAAAAATCTACTTTTGCGAACTAGTCCCTGGTTTTTTGCCCGATTGGAACCAAACTAGTGCAGAAATGTTCTCTGGAGACTGAATATCAATAATTATCGAAAAAAAGTGGAAATTTCGATTCACGGTCGCTAAGGGGCGCCAAAACGTACGTTGTGGGAGGGGCCTATTTTACTAAAATGGCTATAACTCCCGATGTAAATGAGGTATCTTCACCAAACTTGGTACACATGTGTATGAGCTTACTCTGGGGTCACAGTAAAAAAATCGCGACGATTGGCCTCATGGTGGCGCTATAAAATGAATAAAACATAAAACAGGCTATAACCACCTGACCGTTAGTCCGATTGACTTGAAAATTGGTATGCAGTGTCTTGGTCCAAGGTGCCATGTATGTGTATGAGGACATTGGCGTATCTCAAAAAACATGGCCGCCATCGGCCAACGAAGTTTGAGCACCTATTAGACAAGGTTAACGGAGGCCGATCGGAACGAAACTCAATGGGCATGTTCGGCTCATGGCCCTAAAGGTCTGTAAGAATTTTGAAAGAAATCGGCCACTAGTTGGCGCTAACGAGTTTTACGGCTCTGTAATCACATGGTGTTACAAATATCCACACAATATGCATATCATTTGATAGATCTCCTCATCCTGAACAACTTTGCCTCAAGAACCATTGCTGTCAATCAAACTGTTCATTAATTATTCATTAATATGTTAAAAACCTTCTTTTGCGAACTAGTCCTAGGTTTTTTGCCCGATCGGAACCAGACCAGTCTAGGACAATTCTCTGGACTCTCTAGATCAATAATTATCAAAAAAAAGTTGAACTTTTGCATTTGGATGGCTGTAATAGGGTAATTTATAAAATGGGCGTGTCAAAATACATTAAAAAGCCTATAAATCCTAAATAAAAACTCAGAACTTCACAAAAATTGGTCAGCATATGTGACATAACATCATTAACAAGCATGAAAAATTCTATGGAGATCGGACAATAGGTGGCGCTATAACTGTTAAAAAGCTTTAAAATCATATATTTCCTATGGTAAACTGCCTGTATTGGCTGTAAATGGTCTTTTCTATCTCTGATCATATAATTTTCATATCATAATGTTCAAAACTAGTGCAATACAATTCTCTGGACTCACTAGATCAATAATTGTCAGAAAAAGTTGAACTACTTCATTTGGATAGTTATAATAGGTTCACTTCAAAATCTGGCCTTTACCAAGTGTCCCCGAAAGCCTATATCTCTTTAATCAATGCTCAGACCTTCTTAAAAACAAGTCAGAACGTGTGAAATATCACCCTGAACAAGCATGAAAATTTTCAGACAGATCGGACAAAATTTGCCTCTATAACAGTTAAAAAGGTGAAAATGATATGAATTAATGGCATGTTAAGCCAATAAGTGGTATTTTACTGCCCCCTGCTGTTTAAAATAGTCATTTTCTCATATTGGTATTGGTATCAGCCATGGTAAATCATGATAAATGATGGTGTGTGTGTGTGTGTGTGTGTGTGTGTGTGTGTGTGTGTGTGTGTGTGTGTGTGTGTGTGTGGTACAAATATAACAAAGGTTTTATTTTCCAACATGAAAACAAACATAACAGAGTGCTAGTGCACAAACAATAACCGACAATGATAATGGATGAGAGGGGAACTTAAATACACAGATCAAGACAAGGACAACAGGTGACGGTTATGATGATGAGGAGCAGGTGATGATGAGGAGGGTGATGAGGAGCAGGTGCAGGTGATGACGACAGATGGTGAATGTGATGAAGACAGAAGGTGAATGTGATGAAGGTGAATGTGACACCAATATCACTGAAACATTTGTGTGTGTGTGTGTGTGTGTGTGTGTGTGTGTAGCATTATTGTGTGTAGCATATGTAGCAAGTATGCATTATTGAGTTAACATGGAAAAACTGGTTTGCTTTAGTGCAGAAAAATGGTCAAAATCATGAGGTTTAAAGTGAAAGTGAGCCAATAAGTGGTCTTCTACTGCCCTCTGCTGGCCATTGTACTTATTAATTAAATTTTTCCACATGTGCTTGCATTTATACTTGAATACACACTAAATATCACTTATATAGCAATAACTATTATAACACAATCATATTTTGTCAGTGTTAATCACTTTATTTGCACTGACACTTCAAATAATTGCTAGTAATGTGGTAAATCATGGTAAATCATGGTTAACTATGCTGTGTGTGTGTGTGTGTGTGTGTGTGTGTGTGTGTGTGTGTGTGTGTGTGTGTGTGTGTGTGTGTGTGTGTGTGTGTAAGCATGCATTGAGTTAACATGGATAAACTGGTTTGCTTTAGTGCAGAAAACTGGTTTAAAGTGAAAGTGAGCCAATAAGTGGTCTTCTACTGCCCTCTGCTGGCCATTCTACTTATTAATGAAATATTTCAACATGTGCTTGCATTCATACTTGAATACACACTAAAAAAATCACTTATATAGCAATAACTATTATAACACAATCATATTTTGTCAGTGTTAATCACTTTATTTGCACTGACACTTCAAATAATTGCTAGTAATGTGATAAATCAGGCTAGAAACATGGTAAATCAAAGTAAATAATACTAGATTGTCGTTTATCTCCTGGTAAATAATACTAGAACGTGGTATATCATGGTAAATCATGGTTAACTATGCTGTGTGTGTATGTGTGTGTGTGTGTGTGTGTGTGTGTGTGTGTGTGTGTGTGTGTGTGTAAGCATGCATTGAGTTAACATGGAAAAACTGGTTTGCTTTAGTGCAGAAAACTGGTTTAAAGTGAAAGTGAGCCAATAAGTGGTCTTCTAGTGCCCTCTGCTGGCCATTCTACTTAATAATGAAATATTTTACATGTGCTTTTGCATTCATACTTGGACACACACTAAAAATCACGTATATAACTAACTATTATAACACAATAATATTTTGTCAGTGTTCATCACCTCATTTGCACTGACACTTCACATAATTGCTAGTAATGTGGTTAATCATGCTAGAAACATTGTAAATCATAGTAAATAATACTGAAATGAGGTGTATCAAGGTAAATCATGCTAGAATCCTAATAAATCATTCTGGAACATGGTATATGATAGTAAATCATGCTAGAATCATATTAAATAATTCTAGAATGTGGCAAATCGTTGTGGGAGGAGCCTATTTTACTCAAATGGCTATAACTCAAGAAGTAAATGAGATATCTTCACCAAACTCAGTACACATGTGTATGGGTTCAATTTGAGGTCACAGTAAACAATTTTATGGAGATCGGACCATAGGTGGCGCTATAACTGTTAAAAAGCTTTAAAACCATATATATCCCATGGCAAATTGCCTGTATTGGCTGTAAATGGTCTTTTCCATCTATTATGTCAGTGGTTACATGCTTGCTAAATAAATCTTAATAACTTTTGATGCTTTTGTGCTTAAATGCCTTAAAGGCCTTAACTGCTTGAACCCCGATAAATGCTGCTTGCAGCTTTAATTATTATTATTATTCTGCCGTAAAACGCATCGTGCAGCCCAAACCGTAAGGGCTAGAGCTTTGAAACTTTGCCATATGGTAGTACAAAAATCGAGGAGAGGTTATCAAATTATGACCCCGATTGGCCCATAGGTGGCGCTATAGCAACCAAAAGCGCGAAACTGCTCATAACTCCTAGACCGTAAGTCATAGACTCAAGTGTCTTATATCATTGGAAAGCTGGACGCCTGACGAACAAAACGTATATCTCCGATTTTATTTCCGCCATGATAGATTTTCCGCCATTTTGAATTTTGTCGAAAATCTACTTTTGCGAACTAGTCCCTGGTTTTTTGCCCGATCGGAACCAAACCAGTGCAGAATTGTTCTCTGGAGTCTGAATATCAATAATTATCAAAAAAAAGTTGAAATTTCGATTCACGGTCGCTAGGGGGTGCAAAATTAACGTTGTGGGAGGAGCCTATTTTACTAAAATGGCTATAACTCCAGAAGTAAAAGAGGTATTTTAACCAAACCTGGTACACATGTGTAAGACGTCAATATGAGGTCACGGTAAAAAAATCGCGGCGATTGGTCACATGGTGGCGCTATAACATGAAAAAAACATAAAACAGGCTATAACCACCTGACCGTTAGTCCGATTGACTTGAAAATTGGTATGCAGTGTCTTGGTCCAAGGTGCCATGTATGTCTATGAGGACATTGGTGTATCTCAAAAAACATGGCCGCCATCGGCCAATGAAGTTTGAGCACCTATTAGACAAGGTTAACGGAGGCCTATCGGAACGAAACTCGGTGGGCATGTTCGACTCATGGCCCTAGAGGTCTGTAAGAATTTTAAAAGAAATCGGCCACTAGTTGGCGCTAACGAGTTTTATGGCTCTGTAATCACGTGGTGTTACACTTATTGTCACAAAATGCATACCATTTGATAGATCTCCTCTTGTTGAACAACTTTGCCTCAAGAACCATTGCTGTCAATCAAACCGTTCATTAAATATTCGTAATTATGTTAAAAACCTACTTTTGCGAACTAGTCCTAGGTTTTTCGCCCGATCAGAACCAAACGAGTCTAGGACAATTCTATGGACTCTCAAGATCAATAATTATCAAAAAAAAGTTGAACTTTTGCATTTTTCGCATGGGTATATTGGGTCATAAAGAAAATGGGCGTGGCAAAATGCACTCAAAAGCCTATAAATCCTAAACAAAAACTCAGAACTTCACGAAAATTGGTGAGCTTATGTGCCATAACATCATTAACAAGCATGCAAAATTTCATGGAGATCGGACTATAGATGGTGCTATAACTGTTAAAAAGCTTTAAAAAACACATATTTCCTATGGTAAATTGCCTGTATTGGCTGTAAATGGACTTTTCCATCTATTATTTCAGTGGTTAAAAGCTTTCTAAATAAATCTTAATGTCTTAAATGCTTATGTGCCTAAAGGCCTTAAATGCTTGAACCCCGATAAATGCTGCTTGCAGCTTTATTATTATTATTTTTCTTCTGCCGTAAAACGCATCGTGCAGCCCAAACCGTAAGAGCTGGAACCTTGAAACTTTGCCAGATGGTAGTACAAAAATCGAGGAGAGGTTATCAAATTATGACCCCGATTGGCCTTTAGGTGGCGCTATAGCAACCAAAAGCGCGAAACTGCTCAGAACTCCTAGACCGTATGTCGTAGACTCAAGTGTCTTATATCATTGGAAAGCTGGACGCCTGACGAACAAAACGTATATCTCCGATTTCATTTCCGCCATGATAGATTTTCCGCCATTTTGAATTTTGTCAAAAACCTACTTTTGCGAACTAGTCCCTGGTTTTTCGCCCGATCGGAACCAAACCAGTGCAGAAATGTTCTCTAGAAACTGAAGATCAATAATTATCGAAAAAAAGTCGAAATTTCGATTCACGGACGCTAAGGGGCGCCAAAACGTACGTTGTGGGAGGGGCCTATTTTACTAAAATGGCTATAACTCCAGAAGTAAATGAGGTATCTTCACCAAACTCCGTACACATATGTATGAGCTCAATATGAGGTAACAGTAAAATAATCGCGGCGATTGGTCACATGGTGGCGCTATAATATGAAAAAAAACATAAAACAGGCTTTAACCACCTGACCGTTAGTCCGATTGACTTCAAAATTGGTATGCAGTGTCTTGGTCCAAGGTGTCATGTATGTGTATGAGGACATTGGCGTATCTAAAAAAACATGGCCGCCATCGGCCAATGAATTTTGAGCACCTATTAGACAAGGTTAACGGAGGCCGATCAGAACGAAACTCGATGGGCATGTTCTACTCATGGCCCTAGAGGTCTGTAAGAATTTTAAAAGAAATCGGCCACTAGTTGGCGCTAACGAGTTTTATGGCTCTGTAATCACGTGGTGTTACACTTATTGTCACAAAATGCATACCATTTGATAGATCTCCTCTTGTTGAACAACTTTGCCTCAAGAACCATTGCTGTCAATCAAACCGTTCATTAAATATTCGTAATTATGTTAAAAACCTACTTTTGCGAACTAGTCCTAGGTTTTTCGCCCGATCGGAACCAAACCAGTCTAGGACAATTCTATGGACTCTCTAGGTCAATAATTATTAAAAAAAAGTTGAACTTTTGTATTTTTTGCATGGCTATAACAAGGGTCATTTAGAAAATGGGCGTGGTAAAATGCACTCAAAAGCCTATAAATCCTAAACGAAAACTAAGAACTTCACAAAAATTGATGAGCATATGTGTCATAACCTGCTAAAGAAGCATGGAAAATTTTATGGAGATCGGACCATAGTTGGCGCTATAACTGTTAAAAACGCTATAAAAATATATATTTCCTATGGTAAATTGCCTGTATTTGCTGTAAATGATGTCTTCTATCTTTTATCATATAATGTTCATATCATAATGTTCAAAACCAGTGCAGCACAATTCTCTGAACTCTCTAGATCAATAATTATCAGAAAAAAAGTTTAACTTCTTCAAAAGGTGATTTTATATGAATATAATGACATATTAAGCCAATAAGTGGTATTTTACTGCCCCCTGCTGTCATTTCATCATACTACTCCCTAATATTGTTATAAAATTCATATTTAGACTTTATAAAATCATTATTTTAACATTTACAATCACATTTTGTCAAAACTCATCTATTGAGTATTACTATTGACAATTGTGTTACACTGAGATATGGAAATGGACGAAAGTAAATGAATGAAATGAAACGAAAGTATAACGGCATTTAAGCCACGCCCCCGAATACAAATTCATTCATAACTCGAAAACGGAAAGTCGTTGCGCGCTCAAATTTTGATGGTGAGGACCTCTCCGGGCTCTTGATCGAAACGTGTCGTCGCGGGCCTCGGGAGCGCGCCCCCCGCGCATCGCGAATCCGCGGGACCCCCGATTTTGAACGGCCATTACTCCCGACCCAGACCACCCCGAACATTGTGTGAGAGCTCGTTGGAAAGGGCGCGTCCTTGGCTAGCTTCGATTCAAATGTGGTGTTATTTGCCCTGGGCATTCCAGAGATAATAGCCCGAACAGATATGCCTTATAACAGTCATAACTCCCATCCCCAATCGCCCAAAAACACCTTGATGGTCTCATTCAACAGGGCTCCTCAAGCACTATCTATGCTCTGAGTTTCAGAATTTTTCGCCTTTTGATTCCTGAGATATAAGTAAAAAAACAAATTCCCATTCATTCATTCAAACACTTCAACTGTAAAAAAAATGTAAGCTATAATACCACTGTTGTCCACTAGAGGGAGCAGCAGGATTACTCATGATCTTTTAATTCGCTTCAGTATTAGGAAATAAACAAATGCTTTAAGAAGCAATCTTTTTTATTATGATGTTTTTTTTATTATTATGATATTTGTATATATTTTATTTTTTTATTATGATTATGAACGGTTTGATTGACATTAGTGATTCTTGAGGCAAAGTTGTTCAAGATGAGGAGATGAAGATATTTTCACAATATCACATCCTAAAAACATTGAAAACATATTTGTCTTTGTGTGTGTGTGTGTGTGTGTGTGTGTGTGTGTGTGTGTGTGTGTGTGTGTGTGTGTGTGTGTGGATGTGTTTGTGTTTGTGTGTGTGTCTGTGTGTGTAAGCATGCTTAATGGAAAGAACATGGAGAAACTGCTTTGTTTTACTGGTGGATAAAAAAGTCTTTCAAATGAAAGTGAGTCAATTATTGGTCTTCTACTATGGAAGCAGGACATTCTACTTAATAAAATATTTTCATCTGTGCTTTTGCATTAGTTTTTGGACTATATAAAATTACTTGCATGAAAATCACCTATTATAACACAGTCATGTTTTGTCAAAGTTTATCACTTCATTTTTACTGAGCTCTCAGTTTGAACAATTCTGCCTCTCAGTGATTAATTTGAAATCTGAAAATGGTGTTATACAGAGGAGATTTGCAATTATCATTTTGTTACCTATCTTTTATTTTAAATATCTACATCTACAACAAAATGTGTGTGCATGTGTGTGTTCAAGCATGGTTAGTGTATTAAGTATTATTGTTTAAGTATTATTGTTTTCATTTACATTTTAACCACCAGAAGAAGAACACTCATTGGTTCATTCTGCTCACTAAAATATTATTTTTCATTTTTTTTTTGAAATTTTTCAATATTTTCCATTTGAAATATTGTTTAAACTTAATAAAATCATTAAAATAACATTTCAAATCATATTTTGTCTGTTTATAAATCCCACAGACTCACACTGGCTGCAATACTAATGTTTTTGTAAAACACAGACCTGATAGTCTAATCTGTGTGTATTGTGCATATATTATTGATATTATTACTATTGCAAATCATGTTATTGTAACTCATATCTTAATAGAATATTATTTGTAATTTTAATTCTTTATTTCTTAATTGTTTTTTTTATGATTACTACAGATATTATCACCAAAGATATCAACTACACCTTCACTTTTAGTATTGACACGCTGCACACACAGCACAATCACACACTCACTAATGCATTCAAATAAATGTAATCTTATTGTGCTACTTTATTTGTACATGATTAGAATGAACAGAAATCTAAGAATATTTTTCTTCTTTTGTTAAAGCCATTTCAGACTCCAAGTAAGCATTATATTACTAATCATCTATTTTAAAGGTGCCATACAATTGAAAACTGTATTTATCTTGGCATAGTTGAATGATAAGAGTTCTGGACATGGAACTGACATACCGTGAGCCTCAAACACCATTGTTTCCTCCTTCATGTGTAAATCTCTTGTTTGCAAAAGACCGCTGAAAAATGAGTGAATCCCAGCATAACACCGACTGTGACGTTGGAGTCAGGATCATTAATATTTATACCCCCCAAATTTGCATTTTCCAGTCCATGTTCTAGGCCAGGCAGTGTTAATGTGGACCTGCACAGCCGAATCATCAGAAGATCTGCAGGTATTGTGAAGAAGCAAGCAAGGACAATAGGGAAAATGGCAGATCATGGATATAAATGTTATGTCTGAGGCTGTGCTGCGGATTTGAGAACTTTTCATTCCCTTCCCACAAAAGAGAACTGTCAACAGGCATGGTTGATGTTTACAACAGGATACCTCACCATTTTAATTCAAAGCTGTTAGTTTGCTCTTAACGGAGGCTGATCAGAACGAAACTCGGTGGGCATGTTCGACTCGTGGCCCTAGAGGTCTGTAAGAATTTTGAAAAATCAGCCACTAGTTGACGCTAACAGGTTTTACGGCTATGTAATCACGTGATGCATATCATTTGATAGATCTCCTCATACTGAACAACTTTGCCTCAAGAACTACTGCTGTCAATCAATTTGTTCATTAAATACTTGCGATTATGTTAAAAACCTACTTTTGCAAACTAGTCCTAGGTTTTTCGCCCGATCGGAAATATACCAGTGCAGTACAATTCTCTGGAAGCTCTAGATTATTAATTATATAAAAAACTTTAACTTTACCGATTGGGTAGCCATAACAGGATCATTTAGAAAATGGGTATGGCAAAAAACACTCAAAAGCCTGTAAATCCTAAACAAAAACTCAGACAACTCACTAAACTGCCTTATGTGCTTAAAGACCCTAAATGCTTGAACCCCGCTAAATGCTGCTTGCAGCTTTAATTATTATTATTATTATTCCGCCCTAAAACGCATCGTGCAGCCCAAACCGTAAGAGCTGGAACCTTGAAACTTGGCCAAATGGTAGTCCTCAATTTGGGGAGAACCTATCAAAATATGACCCCGATTGGCCCATAGGTGGCGCTATAATGACCACATTTACTAAATTGCTCATAACTCCTAGACGGTTTGTCCTAGAGTCTCAATTTTAGCATCTCTGTGATCCCTGGATCCAGACGGACAAAATGGCTATCTCCAAATCCCGATCCGAGCAAAAAAAAAAATTTCTATGGGCAATTTAGTGAAAAACCTACTTTTGCGAACTAGTCCTAGGTTTTTGGCCCAATCGGAACCAGACCAGTCTAGCACAGTTCTCTGGAGTCTCTAGATCAATAATTATCGAAAAAAAAGTTGAACTTTTGCATTGGCCTGGCTGTAACAGGGTCACTTAGGAAAGGGGTGGGACAAAAAAACACTCAAACGCCTATACAACCTAAGGGAAAACCCCAAACTTCACAAAAATCGATGAGCAGATGTGTCAGAACATGGTGAAGAAGCATGCCAAGTTTCGTGAAGATCGGACAATAGGTGGCGCTATAACTGTCCAAAACGTCTCTTCTTATTAGGGGTTCAAGCATGAAATGCTGAAACCCTATTGTAATTGTGCTGATTTTTATTAGGGGTTCAAGCACGAAGTGCTGAAACCCTATTGTAATTGTACTGATTTTTATTATTAGGGGTTCAAGCACGAAGTGCTGAAACCCTATTGTAATTGTGCTGATTTTTATTATTAGGGGTTCAAGCATGAAATGCTGAAACCCTATTGTAATTGTAAGGATTCGTAAAACGCATCGCGCAGGACAAACCGTAAGGCCTAGAGACTTGAAACCTGGCCAGATGGTAGGCCTCAATTTGGGGACAACCTATCAGAGTATGACCCCGATTGGCCCATAGGTGGCGCTACAGCAACCAAAAGTTCAAAATCGCTCATATCTCTTAGAACGTTTGTCCCAGGATCAAGTGTCTTATATCGTTGGAATCCTTGGCTCAAGGCGGACAAAATGGCTATCTCCGATTTGGATGTAGGCAGGGAAAATTTTCTGTTATGTTGACTTTTGTCCATAACCTACTTTTGCAAACTAGTCCCTGGTTTTTTGCCCGATCGGAACCAAACCAGTCTAGGACAATTCTCTGGACTCTCTAGATCAATAATTATCAAAAAAAAGTTGAACTTTGGCATTTGCGTGGCTGTAACAGGGTCATTTAGAAAAGGGGCGTGGCAAAATACGCTCAAAAGCCTATAAATCCCAAAGGAAAACTCAGAACTTCACCAAAATTGATGAGCATATGTGTCAGAACATGGTGAGGAAGCATGCAGAGTTTCATGGAGATCGGACCATAGGTGGCGCTATAACTGGCAAAAAGCCTTCATTCTTATTAGGGGTTCAAGCATGAAATGCTGAAACCCTATTGTAATTGTAAGGATTCGTAAAACGCATCGCGCAGGACAAACCGTAAGGCCTAGAGACTTGAAACCTGGCCAGATGGTAGGCCTCAATTTGGGGACAACCTATCAGAGTATGACCCCGATTGGCCCATAGGTGGCGCTACAGCAACCAAAAGTTCAAAATCGCTCATATCTCTTAGACCGTTTGTCCCAGGATCAAGTGTCTTATATCGTTGGAATCCTTGGCTCAAGGCGGACAAAATGGCTATCTCCGATTTGGATGTAGGCAGGGAAAATTTTCTGCTATGTTGACTTTTGTCCATAACCTACTTTTACGAACTAGTCCCTGTTTTTTCGCCCGATCGGAACCAAACCAGTCTAGGACAATTCTCTGGACTCTCTAGATCAATAATTATCAAAAAAAAGTTGAACTTTGGCATTTGCGTGGCTGTAACAGGGTCATTTAGAAAAGGGGCGTGGCAAAATACGCTCAAAAGCCTATAAATCCCAAAGGAAAACTCAGAACTTCACCAAAATTGATGAGCATATGTGTCAGAACATGGTGAGGAAGCATGCAGAGTTTCATGGAGATCGGACCATAGGTGGCGCTATAACTGGCAAAAAGCCTTCATTCTTATTAGGGGTTCAAGCATGAAATGCTGAAACCCTATTGTAATTGTAAGGATTCGTAAAACGCATCGCGCAGGACAAACCGTAAGGCCTAGAGACTTGAAACCTGGCCAGATGGTAGG
>NW_028296088.1:0-32178 GCF_964197995.2 Scardinius erythrophthalmus
AAATCACACACACTGCAACATAGTCTAACACACTGGTGCAATAAATTCAAGACAACATTTCCAAAACTGGTAAGTATTGCTGGTGGTTCCCCCCCTCACAAACATTTTCACACGATGAACACAAAATACACAACCAGTGGATACATTGGCACATTTTTATTCATTCATGTACTACACAGTACAACACACACACAACAAAACAAATTTTTTTGTTTTACTTCTTCTTTTTTTTTTTACAGTTTTTCTCGATTGTTTACACACATTTTCTGGTACTTGAGACACAATGACCACAACATGTAACTCATTCACCAACCCCCTGAGCCAATTCTGCTAAACTACAAGCACAATTCCTGCCTTTGGCACAATTTTCATGCAGAAAATCTCATGTTTTCACAAGAAACACACTGCCATTCAAATATGCACACTGACTCTTCACATGGGCAAACACCCGTCACACAGTTTTACAATTAGCAATCAGAGCTTTAGCATAAAAGGGCAACAGGTCAGCTCTTCAATGGGGCAATGGATGCCAACATTGGATTTTTTTTTTTATTACTGTAACTGTACACAGTAAATTCTTCTGTTGTTTTGTATGTAGACCACTGTATGTCCTACTTTGTGTTGGTTGGGATGTACACTGAGTACATTGTTTTTGTGGGAAAAATAAAATATATTCGTTACCGTGTATTTGTGTGTTCTGAGTATAAAAACAATATTCTCAGATATTTTACAACACATTTATGTATGTACTGTCTGTAGAAAGTGTAACACTGAACAAAAAAGGCCTAAATCATTATGATGAATGGAGAAGAAGTGTTTTCCATTTAAGTTACATTGGAAAACACTTAAATTTTCCATTTAAGTGTTTTCCATTTAAGTTACATTGAGCACATCAGTGTTCAACTGATTCTTATAAATGTCTATTCATATGATGGTTTGTGTGTGTCATTTGAAAACAAAATACCATTTTGAGAAGAAATAACATTGTTTTGAATGTAAAGTTTCATTTTGCAGGAGAATTGAGGGGTTTTGCCCATTGTGTGTGTGTTTTCGGATTTGTGTGTAGAGTTCTGAGAATATGAGGCATGCTTTCAGAAAATGTGTGTAAACAATCGAGAAAAACTGTATATTCTCTCCTCTAAAAAAATGTTTTATATTTACCTACAGTAAGATGTGTGTGACCATCATATGACAGTAAAAGAGCACACACAAACCTTATTCTAATATGGAATTGTATTGGAATGGTAAAGAGTGTTGGTCGTGACAGGAGGGCCTCCACTCAAGGATACAATATGATGAACACGTCTAAGAATGTTCCACATATGGTTGAAATACCATCATAAAGAAAGATAACATTCTGGGAGTCGAGACTATAAAGGAGAAAGGATGCCCTTCCTTCACTGTCACACTCTGTGTCACTCTGTGTGACTGTACGACTGCTGGCCTTTTCTTGCAAGAAAATAAACCTCATCAAAGACTATTGGAAATGTTTGTCTCTTATTCAGTGATAGAATTTTGTTTGCCACCACACCTCTCTGAAGGTTCTCGAGGCGACGGTAAAGCGACTCAAATTTGACCTTACTCGTAGCCCAGCCTCCCTCATAGTCATACCATTGATAAAGACATGGGCAACTAGGGTGGCTTGAATTTCATCTGAGACTGCTTGTCTTCTTGCCCTTGCCCTTCGTCCTCCTCCTCCTCCTCCTCCTCCTCCTCCTCCTCCTCCTCCTCCTTATCCCTCCTCCATCTCTTCCTTCATGTCTTTCTGGATCCATTGTTCCAAAACTGATTTGGGCCCTTTTATATATCTACTGAAGGTTCTGATTGATGTGTGTTAAATTTTGACTCTTAGTGTTTCCACTTGGGTAATTGTGTGCTAACTGAGCTGAAGCTGTGCTGACTTGAGTGAACAAGATTGAGTGCTAGTGCTTTCTAAATGACAACATGGTCTAAGCAATGAGAAATGAAGGGATTCGTGTGTAGAGTTTTGCAGTGACAGTTCAACAAATCTGACTCATGTGTCAAAATAGTGTTTATAGTTTAGTGAAATGGGTGTGCTTCTTGATAAATGGCATTATGGTTTTGAAATTTTAGTTCAAAAGCCTGGTTATAGTGTTTAAGCAATCGAGAAAAACTGTAAAGTTGTTAAGTGATCTCCGGGTCCTGCCTCGTTCTTCCCATAACAACAAACATTGCTACATACATCAATGACGCTCTTCACCGAGTGCTTACACAGATACACATGGGAGCGTTTGAAAGCAGGCGTCTATCAGCGGTCCTCTGATAGACACCTGCTTGTGCTTTCAAACGCTCCCGCTCCCATTTTCAAAACACTTTCAAACATTTCCGTGTTCTCTCAAATGCTCCTGTGCGTTGATGTAGTCAAACACAGACATATCCGATGAGCGCAGGAACACAATGGCCAATCAGAAGTGTTTATAAATCCGCTCAACATTTTTTAAATTTCAGTACCGACTTCCCAGATAGCATGTAACCATTGAAACAATGTTGAGTCAGTGTTGATGCGTCAACGCTGATTACATTGAAATAACGTTAGAAAGTGATGTTGTTTTACCATCACTCTTGCACCCTCAGTTAATATTGAAATAATGTTCAGATTTCAACCACAAATCAATGGTGTTAATATTGCTTCAACATTAAAAAGTGATGTTGTTTCAACATAACTTTTGCACCCTCGGTTAATATTGAAATAATGTTCAGATTTCAATCACAAATCAATGGTGTTAATATTGCTTCAACATTACAAAGTGATGTTGTTTCAATGTCACTTTTGCACCCTCAGTTAATGCTGAAGCAATGTTGAGATTTCAACCAAAAATCAACGGTAATAGTATTGATTCAACATTACAAAGTGATTTTTTTTATCAACATCACTTTTGCACCCTCAGTTAATGTTGAATCAACATTACACTATGATTGATTCTACATCACCAATGCTGAATCAATACTGAAATTAACACAAATAATCAATGGTAATATTGAATCAATGTTACACTAAGATGTTGAATCTACATCACTGCTATTGAATCAACACTGAAATTAACTAAAATAAATCGATGGTAATATTGTTGAATCAACGTTACACTATGATGTTGAATCTACATCACTGCTGTTGAATCAACACTGAAATTAACTTAAATAAATCAATGGTAATATTGTTGAATCAATGTTACACTATGATGTTGAATCTACATCACTGCTATTGAATCAACACTAAAATTAACTAAAATAAATCGATGGTAATATTGTTGAATCAACGTTACACTATGATGTTGAATCTACATCACTGCTGTTGAATCAACACTGAAATTAACTTAAATAATCAATGGTAATATTGTTGAATCAATGTTACACTATGATGTTGAATCTACATCACTGCTATTGAATCAACACTAAAATTAACTAAAATAAATCGATGGTAATATTGTTGAATCAACGTTACACTATGATGTTGAATCTACATCACTGCTGTTGAATCAACACTGAAATTAACTTAAATAAATCAATGGTAATATTGTAGAATTAATGTTACACTATGATGTTGAATCTACATCACTGCTATTGAATCAACACTGAAATTAACTTAAATAATCTTTGGTAATATGGTTTGATCAATGTTACAATGTGATGTTGATTCTAAATACATTTTGTTGAAACACTGAAAAGGAATGTCAACCAATGTTGCCATCTGATGTACTAAGTTAATGTTGGAACAACATTAATATTTCAACTACACTTCAATGATGCGTCAACAAATTCCTGACCAAAAATTTGGCAAAAACCTTTTAAAATATAAATGACACATTTCCAGCAGTTGAGTTAATTTATTTTATTCAATCAATCAATGACAAAAATATTTTAAAAGATCATTCTTTAAAAAAGAAAGGGGGAGAAATAGGACAAAAGCATTTCAACCTTTAAAAATAAAATTGGCTTCAGAAGTCTGATGTCATAACTACAGGTGGTCCAACGGTTCAGGTTTTTAAAAATCTGTCATACATCAGACTACTGCCTCTTTTCCTCTGGGTTCTCTGAAATCTGAAAAAGAAAGCATGATGTTACTCGAGAACAAGTCAATTCAGTTGCCACAATCAAGAATGTTAATATACTAAACACAATACAATTCGTTGAAAAAGTTGCTGAACACAAAATATTCTAACTATGATTAAAGTATCATTAAATTCTGATTATTTCATTTTTTTTAAAAATCTATTAATGCTTCAATATAAAAAAATCACTACGGCAGGGGTGTCCGATTTTATCTCCAGCCCTAATTTAACACACCTGAAGCAGCTAATCAAGCTAATCAAGGTCATTGGGATCAATGGAAACTTCCAGGCAGGTGTTGGAGCTAAACTCATGACTTCATGAAGAGGAACAAACACCTATGGGCTATAGCCATTAACAATATCTCAGTTCAATTTCTGTGAAACTACATAGCATTCAAGTAACACGTTTAACTTGTAGAATAAAAGAACTTTGGTTTTTACAATGAAAATTTCTTTAAAGGGATGGTTCAGCCCAAAATGAAAATTCTGTCATCATTTACTCACCCTCAAGTTGTTCCAAACCTGTATGAGTTTCTTTCTTCTGTTGAACACAAAAGAAGATATTTTAAAGAATGTTGGTAACCAGAAAGTTGACGATATGGCCACTGATTTCCATAGTAGAAAATAAATACCATGGAAGTCAATGGCTACCCTCAACTGTCTGGTTACCAACATTCTTCACTCTCTTCTTTTGTGTGCAGCAGAAGAAAGAAATTCATACAGATTTGGAACAACTTGAGGATGAGTAAATAATGACAGAATTTTCATTTCGGGATGAACTATCCCTTTGAAGCTGCAGATTCACCTTATGTAGAACTTAATCTCTTCAAATATCACAAAATAAAATAGCCATGTCAGTCACTTTCTTAATAAACACAAGATGTTTTTTGTTATTGTGTTTCAGTGGAAATTTCTCAAATTTAATACAGATTCAGGAATATGAATGATTACCTGATTAAGCAGTGATAAGGCACAGGATATCATCAAGTCCCAGGTCAGGTGATTATGCTGTCGACAACAACTCGTTGTATAATCAATGTCAGCATTATCAGGAGGGGGGTGCTTTCTTTTTATTTATTGTCCATCTTCGTCGGCCTTCATTCCTACTAAAGGAGCAATGTGCTCTGCATGCAAGCACTGATGGATGCAAGACATGGGCTGTGTTTGCAGTGTAACTTTCTTGCTCATGTTCATGTCTTCTGCACTTCAAGAAATGTGTTAAATGACGTTAGAACTTTATTCAGGAAATTCGTAATAAACTTTACTAAAGTAATGTGCATTTTTTAAGTATGTAGATGCACCATTGTTTGAAACTGTGCTAGAGAAGTCATGTAAGTATGTCAGGTGCTTCAACAAACCAGACTTCTGTATAGGATGCATCATGCACCTATGTTTTCTCTCTAATGAGGAAGCATTACACTACTGAGAAGTGCACATGCAAAACCAAAATGGGCGTTTACCAATCAGTGGCCAATTTCAAACTACAATAAATGTTTTTCAACCATTTTTCAACAGACTTGCTAAACCACCCCACCCCTAAACCAAGCCCCCACTGGATTAGAGCAAATCAGGTAAAGCGGTTGAAAATGCCCATTGTGGTGTAGCCACAACGACATCTGCTTGTAATTAAGTGCATCATGTGATCTCCGAACACATCATCTTTTGTACTGACTGGTTAATGATTCCCCCAGAGGGACAATAGAGTCACCGAAGAGTTTTGTGACTTTACAACCTCATGACCCACGCACACACACACACTCACCCCCACACACACAAAACCTCCTTTGAGTACAATTTCAGGTAGAGATATGGCTCTTGAGTGTATACCTTCTGATATGTATTTGTGATTAACTTTGATTAATAATAGAAGTGTGGTTTGCTACAATATAGGTTGGAATCCTATAGACTTATGTTCCTTGAAAGGAATTCCTCAGTCGTGTCCTGTTGTAATCCTCCCCCAGACCATAAAACTTAATGACCTCAAGACGGCATCTCATCCAGTTCCTCTTGTAAAGCCAACATTCCAACACCTTAACATACATGAAACTCTTCAGAGAAAACTCCCTAAGATGTTTGATATGTATTCCTATGTTTCTCAAAGTGTCGTCGTTTGCCATAACGGAAACACTGACAATTTTATTGTGTGTTTAATCAAGCTTTATTTGTGTGTAATGAGGCATATGAACGTAATGTTATGTGTGTCCAATATCTACCTGTAATTCTTGGTATCTGTCTGACCGTCCTGTTTTAATTCAACCAGTCCCGCACATAGTATTATCGTAAGATGTATTATTCTGTATGTATAATCTTAAGAGGAAATATTAATTATTTCGCTCAGAAGACATATGACACAAGGGGGCGTGTTGCTCTTTACACAAAGAAGACGTCTTCCCGCTACAGATCAGAAGTTTTGATTCGCTATGTCACAAAACAAGTCGTAAACAGATTGTCTGTTAAAAGGAAGAGACCCCCATCTCTTATCCTCTCTTCTTTCTTCGACCCCGCGGATTCCACTTCCTCTCTTCTCCGGTCGCTCTCATCCCGGACCTCATCCACATGTAGCGCAGCTCCATGGCAACCAGCTGAACAGGCCTCGCCGTGGCCTCTGGGACACAAACCCCCGCGCCATGTAAAAGCCTGCTGCCTTAGAAACCAAGATTTCTGGCCTCTTCCGCACGGAAGACGAACTTTCTCGGTAATGTTGCATCTCGTGAGCCTTTAAACTTCGCGGCACCTGAAGACACCGCAGAAACAGGATCGACATCGTCACGCTGCCCTGCCTCCGCCTCACGCCGAACAGAGAACAAACGTGCAAGTAAAATATTATTCTGATAAAACTGCTTTCCAGGTTGTCTCGTGAACTTAGGTTCTATTTGTATGTAATAATTACTAGCTTCCCCATTCTCTGCCTTTCTTTCTATCTTTCTTTCATTTCATGTTACTTCTGATCACGTATTTTTATTGTTTGGTAATCTGTTTGTTTGTTTATTGTGTGCATTTTTACGTACGTTTATGTTCGTAGATCATATAATCATAGTTTTGCATTTATTAAAATTCATAAATACTTTTCACTGCCTCTGTGTTTGAAACATCCACTTTTTAAGTCAATGAATCTAAAAAGATCTTAAGCTACAAGCTCGATATTAGACTGCATTCAGTAGTTTTAATTAATAAACTCAGAAGGGTTTGATGTCCGTGGCCAGGAGATCAAACTTTCTTGGAGTTTGTAAAGAGATAACCCTTCTTAACTGTGATAATCTCACCTTTATTCGCTGGACGAATAACAATTAGATCAGTTACAGAACCAGTTAATCTCTATAATTGATAAAATATATGTACATGCGACTTATGAATTATGACCATGAGTCATAATTATTAATATTTCCAAAATTCCCTATATTCTTGAGCTAATTCAAATTTACCCCGAGTCGCAAACGCTACAGTGGTTTGAAAACGCCCCACTGATAGACAAACACCCACTAGTGTTCTGCAGAGATACCTGCCTGTATGATCTTGTGCTCATCAACTACAAATCACTGTTAGTTCAATGTCACTGTCTACACCCATGTGTGCTGTTGGCTTTCATCAAAATTTCAATGCTGATCCAACACACTTTAAACACTGAAATGTCAATCTCAACCAAAATTATGGTTTGGATCAAAACTCAACATTGTATTAATGTTCCCATGCTATCTGTGCGATTTATTTCAACACTTTACTTACTTGGAAAATTAATGTATGTTAGTAGATTTAGTAACAATAAATAAAATGCAAGTAAAAAGCATGCTAAAAACAGAAATACATTATATGCACCATTGTTTGAAACTCGGAGAGTTCATGCATGTCAAACACACAAGACTTCCGTATAGGATGCACCTTGTGTTTTCTCTCTAATAAGGAAGCATCAATTAACTACTGAGAAGCCCACATGCAAAACCAAAATGGGAGTATACCAATTAGTGCCAACTTTTAGTGCAAACTACAATTGGTTTTTCAAAAGACTTGCTAAAATCAATTTAGGGGCCCACCCCTAAACCAAACCCCCAGTGTATTAGAACAAATGAGGTAACACCATTGAAAGTGCCCATCATGAACTGAAACGCCCCACTGATTGGGAAACACCCAGTAGTGTTTTGCACAGATACATGCCTGCAAGATCGTGTGCTCACAAACTAAGACTCACTGTTAGTTCAATGTCACAGTCTTCAACCATGTGTGCTGTTCCCTTTCATCAACATTTCAATGCTGATCCAACACATTTTAAACATTGAAATTTTGATGTCAACCAAAATGATGGTTTGGATCAAAACTCAATATTGAATCAATGTTACCATGCTGTCTGGGTTGGTACCGAAGTTGGTACTTTTGACAACATAGTCTCAACATGTTTTGTGTGTGTGCTCTCTGTGATAATTAAGCAATTAAATTTGAATTTAAATAAGTTAAAATTATAAACCATATAAGTAAAGTCTGTAGGTTATACAAGACTGCCCCAACAGACACCGAAAAACGCTGATTGAACATTTTCAGTCTGGTGAAAAACCCAAACCAACGCCAACAGGGGTAACGTACACTAACCATGTTCCGTACACTAACCATGTTCCGTACAGATGACCTTTTACCGCCGATCGCTGATTAAATAATTCCGGTTCATACATAATATATATATGTGTGTCATCATCATTTCTCCCTCTTTCACCTCGGAACACGACAGAGACCCTCCCACCACTTGTTCTCGTGAGATTTCAGTAAGTTTGTTAGGTGCGCCCCCTGCGCTTTAAAATGGATGGTGGGCAAGCTAAACGTGAGGCTGCCGCTTGGGTGGGGAGACAACTAGAGCAGCGAAAATGTGCATTTCTATTTAATTGATGCTTCTCACAGCACTATAATCTTTATGAAATGAATGTTATGTTATCACAAATTGTTAAATAAATGACCTTATGTTGAATAAATGCTTTGAAATGGGAATATTTAAACGTCAATTGTGGGCGATGACCACTTGGCGCCACCCTCCGCCTGAGACGTGCAGCAGGCGCTGTTTGCCCATCATCCTGTGCAGAGATGATGTTTATATTCATAAAAGATCAATTAAGTTAGCGTTACTGCATTAATTTTGTTCTTTACATTTTTAATTGTCATGCTTTAATAAATTAAACGAACTTAGTTAAAACTCAATTGATTGTGTTATTTCTTTGCCAAAAGTTTTTAACATTAACAAAGTTACACACAAGGATAGGATATTCAGACATTCAAGTTATTTATTTTATAAGATTTCATACATCAAGTTATCTAATATAATAAAAATACTTTGTGAACATAATTTTATAAACAATCACTTGAAGTTAAGGTTAAATTAACATTACATGATTAACATAATATCATATTTCAAAGGAAAGTCAGTTACAACAAAAGAAAGATGTCAGGAAAGAAAAAACAGTACACCAAGGAGAAGTTACAGGAGGCAGTTGAGGAAGTAAAGGCAGGGGCAAGTCTAAGAGCAACAGCAAAAAAATTTGGCATTCCCCACACCACTCTTCAGGACTATAAAAAAAATAAATATGTCCACAACCCTCATCCAAATTCGGCCCTGACACCTGGAGAGGAAGAGGCTCTTCTTTCTTTTATATTCTGGATGGCGGACCATGGCTTCCCAGTGACAAGATCCCTTGTCAAGGTGCTGGCTACTGGGATCATTAAGGAGAGTGGCAGAACAGAGACCACCACTGTAAACCTGGAGAAGGGGCCAAGTGATGTGTGGTGGTCCAGGTTTAAGGCCCGCCATCCAGAATTGGCCTCAAGGATGGCAGATTCCCTGGACCGAGCCAGAGTCCATGGTGCTACACCAGAGGCCATTGAAGGTTTCTTCAAACTATACGAGGCCCTTTATGAGAAGCACAGTTTGGAGGACAAGCCACATCTCATCTATAATTGTGATGAGACCGGCTTTGGAGACAAACCTCGGTCCAGGGAGAAGGTCCTATGCCAGACTGGGAGAAAACACATTTATCAGCAGCAGCAGACGACAAGGGAGCACATCACGGTCCACTGCTGTGTGAATGCAGCCGGGGACAGCATTCCACCCTTTGTCATTTACCCCGGCTGCCTCCCAAGCAACGCCTATAGGCTGGATGGGCCCCCCAACGCCCTCTATGGGATTCAGGAAAAGGGTTACATGGACTCGGAGCTCTTTTTGAAATGGCTCCACCATTTTATCAGGTATGCTCCTGAGGAGAGACCACTTATTTTAATCATGGACCAACACGAAACGCATGTTTCCAGGGAAGTAATCATGTTCTGCAGAGAAAACAACGTTGAAATTCTCTGCCTACCTGCCCACACCACACACATACTACAGCCCCTGGATATTGCGGTTTTCAACCCACTGAAGACCGCTTTCTCCACCATGGCGTCCAGGATGGGTCTGGTGCGAGGGGACATCGTTGTGGGGAAGAGGCAGTTTTCAGCTCTCCTAAAACACGTGTACCCCACTGCTGTCTCAGCCCAAAATGTCAAGGCTGGATTCCGCAAGGCTGGAATCTTTCCTCTGTCCAGGGCTGCTGTGGACACAACCCAGGTAATTTTGACATTAATACAATGATAACTCACCCTCTAGTTACTTGCATTCTTTTCAAGTGTATGTACAGTCATTTGCACTGAGCTAGTCTCTCCCCATCTACCTCATAACTTGCACTATATGTCATAAAACTTAATGTATATACACATTTTTTTATATCTATTTATTTACTTTGTTATTTGCACTTCTAGTTAGATGCTAACTGCATTTCATTGGGTATGTACTTGTACACTGCACAGTGACAATAAAGTTGAATCTAATCTAATGAGTTTTACATACGTTTTATTTTCTTAGGTGGTGAGAGTGCTCCCATCTGCAGATGGAAGTGACGCCACACCATCCAGCCCTGAATCCATTTCATCCGTCGCTCCCACCACACCATCCGTCGCTCCCACCACACCATCCGTCGCTCCCATCGCTCCCACCACACCATCCGTCGCTCCCACCACACCATCCGTCGATCCCACCACACCATCCGTCGCTCCCATCGCTCCCACCACACCATCCGTCGCTCCCATCGCTCCCACCACACCATCCGTCGCTCCCACCACACCATCCATCACTCAAACACCTTGCCCCACCTGTAACAATAGAATAGTTCCCAAAAATTACCTGGTGGCAGCAGGTGTAATCCCAGAGTCTGGCTAACGTCCTCATAAGTCCGGCCCTGGAGAGGAAGGAGAAGGTGAGGCGCCGCATTCCCTTGCCAGCCCGTGTCATCACCAGCGACGAATATTTCGACCTGCTGGTCGAAAAAGAAACTGAGGAGAAAGAGAAGGAAGAAAAGAAGAGAAAGCGGAAGGAAGAGATGGCAAGGAAGAAGGAGGAAAAGAGACAAGCCCAGGAGGCCAAAAGGTAGAAGCAGGCACCCCCTCCGATTGATGACGGAGAACACTGTGCTCTCTGCCGTCGAGTGGTCCCACCAGGCTCAGGAGAGGAGGCCATAGATGAATGGGTCCAGTGTGATCTGTGCCATCTGTGGTTCCACCTGGAGTGTGCAGAAGTGGAGGAAGTGTCAGACACTGACTGGCTCTGCCATAAATGTTGTCTGTCCACATAAAAACACCTCACTCACACTCACACTCTCTCACACACACACACACACACACTCACGTGTAAATAGTGCACACATACAATTAACGTTAATTTCTAGTTATGGTATTTTTTAATCAGTTTATTGTTAAATGTAAATAGTTGTAAACACACACACACACACACACACACACACACACACACACGTGTAAATAGTGCACACATACAATTAACGTTAATTTCTAGTTATGGTATTTTTTAATCAGTTTATTGTTAAATGTAAATAGTTGTAAACACACACCAAAATCATTTATGTTTTGAAGTCACATTGGTTAATCATTAAATATTTTGTATAAGTTCAAATTGTTTGCCCTTCTTTGTCTTCAGAAAGATATTGTAAAGTTATTCACTAACGTTTCACATGCTTATCTCACATTTTGCATGGTCCTCTAGCTTATTAAAGCAGCAAATAACTTAAATTTTAAACAAATAAAAAGGCATTCACCTTTCTTATTCATTGAAATATTGTTTTATTCAGTTAAAATAACTAAATCCGTTGATCCGTTAAATGTCCATTTTCGTTGAAATGTGCTATGTACGGAACATCATTGTTGCCTGTACGGAACACCGTTAACGCTTATCATCTTCCGTACACGTGCGGGGGAGGTACTTTTCCCCAATTTTCTCAAAAACTATTTGTCCAAAAGACATCAATCAAAGTGTGGACTGTCCAATGGGTATTCCCCCAGAGAATGATCACACAAACATGCTTGTCTGGCTTTCAACAACGGAGGAGTGGTCGTTGGCGTGCGTTTAAGTGCGAAAAGTGTACGGAACATGGTTAGTGTACGTTAACACACTGACTACGTTTACATGCAGCCAATATCTGGGTTATGGTCGGGTTAGCATCACTATTTGGGTTTCTGAAACATTCGGAATAACCCGTTTACATGCGTGAGCAGAGAGAGTTACTCCTGTATACATGGAATTTGTAATCAGTCATATATCCCGATGTAAACGGCGACGCACGGTTAGCGTCTGGACGTACGGGCAACCTTAAGACGCGATATGCGTCATTTCCGATTCTTCTTCCTGTATCCAAAGACAACAACAACAGCAGCAGCACGCGGATAATGAATAGTTCGGGGCAGATAGTGATCGCCTTTGTTTGCGCTTTCCTCCTCGCTCCAAAAGTGTGGTGCTGTGCTGCGTCTCGCCATGTTTACCTCTACTTCTTGTTTACTTCCGGTATACTGCACGCGGGGTTTTGTATGCGCCGTCTCTACTCAAAAGACCAAGATTAAACCAAGATAAACGTTTACATGCAGCCAATAACCCGTTCAAAACCGGGATATTAGCAACAACCCGGTCGCGCACGGCCATGTAAACACTGGCAAAAACCCGGATATGCTCATATCCCGGTTTTTAAAAACCCGGATATTATACCTGGGGTACCCCTTTTCTAACCCGAATATTTGGTCATGTAAACGTGTATCGGCATATCCCCATCAAAAGAAACATTGATTTGTGTTCTGCGCATGTTCTATTCGCAGGGAATCTTGGTCTTTTGATTAGAGACGGCGCATACAAAAACCCGCGTGCAGTATACCGGAAGTAAACAAGAAGTAGAGGTAAAGATGGCGAGACGCAGCACAGCAACACACTTTTGGAGCGAGGAGGAAAGCGCAAACAAACGCGATCGCTATCTGCCCCGAACTATTCATTATCCGCGTGCTGCTGCTGTTGTTGTCTTTGGATACATGAAGAAGAATCGGAAATGACGCATATTGCGTCTTAAGGTTGTCCGTACGTCCAGACGCTAACCGTGCGTCGCCGTTTACATCGGGATATTACCAATTGATTACAAATTCCATGTATACAGGAGTAACTCTCTCTGCTCACGCATGTAAACGGGTTATTCCGAATGTTTCAGAAACCCAAATAGTGACCCTAACCCGACCATAACCTGGATATTGGCTGCATGTAAACGTAGTTACTGATCCAACAAAACCCAACAAACCTGTTTGTCAGTGTTTCTCTGTATGGTGTGAATTGGCCTTAAAAGTGCACATGTGCTTTTGTGCTCTAGTATGTAAGAACAATATGATTGAATAGAAATAAACTGGAAATAAGAATTAGTCCTCAGATGCCATGTCTGTAATTTATAGCAAAACATCTAGCATTAATTCGATCTCAAACAGATTTGTTAAAAGAAGTTATTACTTCACCACCTGCGTGACATCATTAACCAATGTGATTGAATGACAAATTTGCACCCCTATGTATTTTCGGATCAACACTTAAAGTATTTCGAATATCATCCACTGTGGAGTGTTAAATTCACTAGCTTTTCCCTTACTTTTGTGAGTTTTGCACAGGACTTTTACGTGCTTTTTCCAAATAATTGATTTTACTCCGAACCATCCATTTAACAGGTGTAGGTAATTTTCTGGCAAGGCATAGTAATCTCAGAAGTTCAAATAATTGAACAGTATGTTGGATTTATTAAGCTAGCAGCATAAAGTTTAATGTTTATAAATTATATAAACAAATTAGATAGGCTGAAACTGTCTACAAAACAAACTTTGAATGTTGTCTGAATATTAAGCAGTTCAGTTGAACTAACAGCATAAAAGTGTCTTCAGTCCCATCTGCTCTGCTGTGGTGGCCTCGAGGTCCCCTGTGGCCACCTGCTCTGCCAACTCCAGTCTGGCCACATACTCTGCCAACTCTGCCATGGCTCCCTGCACTGCTGGCAACGCCTTGGCTTTCTGAACTACCAGCTCCACCTTGGTGTCTAGGCCCACTTCTGCCACACAGGCCTGGCCCTCCATCCCTCCCCCTGTTCCACCTCCGCTTCATCACTCTCCTGAACTCTTGTGTCAGTTTGTGGAGTGTCTGGAATCCACTGTGTTTTATGGACTTTTATTTTGATAATCCTTGTTTGGATTATTACCATTGGTTTCTTGTTTGGATTATCCTTGTGTTTCCATGTTCATGGAGAAAAGACTGCTTGCTAAAAGATCTTCAATCTTTTGGATTTAGGATTTAATAAAAAGTACCTTATTATTATTATTATTATTAAAAGTAGTAGTAGTACCAGCATCTCATTTGGCCACTCTGAAGCTCAGGAATGACACTGACATCAATAATAAAACGCAGTGAAACTAATTAAAGTGAAACTAATTTATTCCATATTTTATTGTCTTATATTTGCAGTGACAACACACATTTTGTTTTGACAGTTTGTTAAAGGAGGGCCCAGCACCTGATCCGTGCTAGCTGACATCACCACATGCGTGATTGTGTTTCATTCTATGATGGCATCCCTACAAAAGATTTTTTTCCTCTTAATCCATGCTCTTTACACTCATTTATTCCAACAATATCAGCTTTACCAAAAAAAACCCCAAAAACAAACAAACAAACAACTGAACAACACATGTTGACAGCGTTACAAATTTTATAAAAATAGAGATACAAGATAACCCCCCCAACATTTAAATGAAATGAGACATCAGGAGAAATAAAATCATAAAAATACTATTACTCAATATTACTCAAACTCCCCAAAGAAGAGTAAAGAAATTTGTTTGACTGCATGCAGACGTGTGTGTGTAGGTGTGTGTGTGTGTGTGTGTGTGTGTGTGTATGTGTGTACCAATACAACCATGTGTACCTATGTACCAATATGTATTATATTGAAATGAATATCTGCCCGGTTTCTTTTTAGAAAAAGTATTTTAAGTAAGTTAACTCGATGGTATGTTAAAATTATCACTACTGGCAATCAAGTAAAAACTTGAATTTATGATTGAAAGCTATTCAAATTCAAGTAGGTGACCCAATTTAAGTGTTAATTCTAATAATGCATTAAATTAAAACCTTAATTATTTCTTGTGTATGTGTGAGTGAGCTGATATTATCCTCCTCAAATGAGGATTTTGACCATGAACACAGAGGTGATGGTAGTGAAGGCCATGCTGACAGCAGAGAAGTGAAAGTGACCCAGAGCTGAGTTACACAGGTCAGTAGAACAGCATGTCTTCGTCATTTGGTATAGGCTTGAATTTGAGTTGGCCGGGAAATTCACCTGCTCAGTTTTATTGCATTGGGACATATCAAGACATCCTTTCATCTTGATATCCACTAAATTAGCTGAAATTGAGATGCAAGAAAACACAGATTAAGCTTAAAAATATAGAACAGAAAACATATATGCTAACATAAAAATGGTCTTCATATATAAATTATAACAATAAATTATTAATGAAACTGGGATCACGCTTAGGGAGCCTGTCATCTTCGAGTATTGAAAAAACGAGCCAATGCACATTATCGTGCGTGAATTACATCACACGCTCCGCCCTACAGCGCGGGTATAAATACGGAAGTGGATGCATGCTTCGGAGCCGATCGGATCATTCTGATGTCTCTGAAGAGTGTTGTTTTCTACAACGAGCGAGAGTGTCTGTGTTCTTCTGGAAGACTCTTCCAGTGCTGGTGTGTGACAGCGAGTGCAGCAGTGATCGCGAGCTACGGAAGCTCTCAACTGCTGTTTTAACAGCATTTCACGAGTTCACACTTACAAATAAGTCAGATAGAATAAATGCGTATTTGGTGTGCTGTCCGAGGAGAGGGCTCCGGGCTCGGTATTTGGCCCGAACCCAGAGTACTCCCCCCGTATTCCTGGCTGTGAAAGAACAAGCCAAGAGTGAGGAGTCGGGGTGGTGGAGGGATGCTGAAAACTGTCAAGGAAGTTAGGTGAGTTGACAGAGTGAATATATATATGCTTCCTCTCATGCTGATAGGGTAGACATGGTAATTGTTTGATGAGTTGATTGATTGATTGCTTGATTATTTGAACGTGCTCCTCCCGAACTTTGTTAATAAAACATCATTTCTTTGAGTGTTTTGTTGGTGGCCGGTTGAGGGCGGAAGTAGTGAGTGCTTCACTGTAAAGTGTTGCCGCAGTTGTTCCCCTGTGTGCTCCGGCACTGGTGACGGGTCCCATTTCCTGAAAGAGCAACACGGGTGTGTTTGCGTCTTTTTCAAGGTGCCATTCCATCCGTGCGTTTCTGGGTGTGGTAGGGCTCTGTCCCCCTCTGGTGGTCACAATAGATGCATCCCGTGTTTGGGCTTACAACACGCTGAAGTAACTCTCATGGATGATTCATGTTCTATAATATGGTCATCTCGGTGTTGAGAATATGGTCATCTCGGTGTTGAGATCAAAACTTGCCTTCGTTAAACGTGAAGTCCCCACTCCTATGGGTTGGGTGACCTGAGGATTACGGTGAAGGGAAATCCTCCCAGCAAGGCCCCGTGGATCTCCTCTCTCACACCGCAGCTGGTGAAGCTCCCCGAGGAACGTGCTGGTCCCTCTGTAGTGGACCGACCGACCGTTTCATTCGGGCCCCTCCAGAGGACAGGATGTCCATTGCAGACCGTGAGCTCAGAGCTCCGCACTGCGACCTTGCCCTCCGGGGTACGAAGGATGCAGCTCGCGTGATCATTTTGGCAATGTCCACCTTAGTGGTCCAGGAGCGCCATCTCTGGCTCAACCTGGCGGATATGAGGGATGCGGACAAGGTTTGATTCCTGGACTCGCCCATTTCTCAGGTTGGGCTATTCGGTGATGCAGTAGAAAACTTTGCCCAACAGTTCTCAGCTGTCCAGAAGCAGACGAAGGCCATCCGGCACATTCTGCCCCGGCGGCCCGCTGCTGCCTCCACCCATCTGCCCGGGTCGGATACTCTGCCTGCTCATCGCCGAGAGCATCTGTCTGCCTCCGCCTCTGTTCCCGCTGAGTCATCGCAGCAGCCTCCACCCAGGTCTCAGCGTGGACCCGGTCGCAGACGGGGCGCCCCGCCTGCTCCAGGCGCTACCAAGCCAGGTGGTAAGCGCAAGCGCAAGCTCTTGGTTTAGTAGAGAGCTCTTGGAGATGGTCACCGATCCACTGGGCTGGGAGGATTCTTTGTTTGTGTATGTGTCTGTTCCGCCGCTGGCTCCCTTAAAAGCAGAGCCAGCGTTACTTACATTTTCAAAGAAAGAGCAATTTCCTCTGTTCCTGGGTCCCTAGAGAGCCAGACTGATGGTGTGCGATCCTGTAAAGCCTTGCAACCTTCAGCTACCTCTTGCATCGACCAGCCAGCAGTCGGGTGCGGTTCGAGGACCCTGTCTCGCCTTCTCACGCATTCTCTGACGTCATCTAGATTAAGAGTCACACTACACACTCAGACCCTGCTCCGGGCCGCCTTCGGGCCTTCCGAGCTGGGACCCTGTTTTTTGCCTAGAAGTCTGTGGTACCCTTGGTTCCCCTGCGTCGGCCAGTTGTAGCACTAGACGGTGCTCCTGACTGATCCAGTCGGTTCCTCCGTACTAACAGACTCGGCTTCACTAGCCGGTAATTGAGTGCGGTTCGAGGACCCGGTCATGCCTTCTCACGCACTCTCTGCCGCTACCTAGAGACAGGAATTAAACACTCAGACCCTGCTTCGGGCCGCCTTCAGGCCTTCCGAGTTGGGTCCCGGTTCTCTAGTTCACTGCCTCACTCCAAGTATGTCTGTGATACCTTTGGTTCCCCTGTGCACTGGAAGGTGCTCCCAACCGATTCAGCCGATTCCTTTGTATCAGCAGACTCGGCTAGACGATTCAGTTCGTCCGGCACCTGCCCATGCTCAGTGCTATTTGTTACACTTCAGTGTTCCAAATTGTGTCTGTCATGTGTGCGGTCATCACTTCCTACTGGTGAAGGATGTGATTGAGCCGTTCTTCCAGCCGATATGAAGACAGGCTTCTAAAAACTGGCCGTTCTGCATTGCACTCAAACTATAGTGAGTTAGACCATCAGGGATCTATGCTCTTGATTTCGGGCCCTTTTCAAGCTTCCGTTCAAGTTACGAACACAGTAACGCATTCCTAATGCTCCATCCCCTTGAATGGTCTGCAGCGTTCGACCTGAAAGACGCGTACTTCAGATCTCTACCCTTCCGCAATGCAGGCCATCCTGTGATCTTGCGTTGAGGGGTCGAAGTCTCAGTACAAGTCCCTCCCTTCGAGTGCTACATAGCCAGTTGGGTCTTCAGGTCAACTGGAGAAAAGTAACTCGCCCATAGACTGAGGAGCTTTTTTACGGTTTCTCAACAGGAATGTGTCCGTTCGGTGCTTCATAGAAGTGAGAGAGGGTCCCACTGAAAAACCTTCAGAGGCTCCTGGGGCATATGGTAGATGCAGTCGCATATGAACCGGCTTCCTCCATATGATGACCACTTCAGCACCGGCTTCATGACCGAGTCCCTAGGTGGCCGTGGCAGAGCAGCACGCTCCGTGTGTTAACAACATCTTGTCTGCTGCCAAACTCTCAGCAGTGTTCAGACCTTTTGTTTCTCCAGATTAAACGCTCCTAGAACAAGTGTCTACTAAACACCAGCTCAGGGGCCAACGTGCATGCAGTAAACAGGGGTATGGGCGAACCTCCCACTGCATTGGCATTCATTGCCTCGAGTTGTTGTTCCCTTGCTTGATGCTGCTGCTCAACAAGTTTGCACTGCCCAGTACAGCGACCCCTGTGTTTGGCTGGAGCCACCTCAGTGACATTCCATATGTTGTACTGCCCGCTAATTTCTCTCAGTCCATATGTGTATTCTCCACACGTTACCTCCCTTCCAACGAAAGGTAACGCTTTCCCAGTGGTCCTGTGGAACAGCAGTGACTTTCCTGGCCTAATCCCTGTCCTATGTCCGCCTCAATATGCGGGAGGAACAAGAGGCTTTTGTCTAGGAACTAGATGGTGGCAGCAATAGTGGCGTTTTAGTTGGGACCCCAATCAGTTGTAACATATGACTACGTCGAACATGAGTGACTGAAAGGGAATGTCTCAGTTACGTATGTAACCCTCGTTCCCTGAAGGAGGGAACGGAGACGTAGTCCCGTAGCCACAATTGCTGTACCCCCGCTGACCTGGCTCCGCTCGGCTCCTCACCGAAAAACAACTGGTGCGTGCATCCACTTCCGTATTTATACCCGCGCTGCGGGGCGGAGCGTGTGATGCAATTCACGTACGCCAATGTGCATTGGCTCGTTTTTACAATAATCAAAGATGACAGGCTCCCTAAGCGTGATCCCAATCAGTCGTAACGTATGACTACGTCCCCTTTCATATGTAAACGAGACGTTTCTCACAACTTATGACCTAATTGGGAAAAGGGTGTTCAATGGCTTTTGCACAGCATAAACTTACCAGCTTTCCCTAATCCACTGAAGCACTGCTGACCAGAATCACATGTCGTTTTGGTTGTGAAGCAAAGACTCCAGACACCCACTTTACAGTCATAACACTGCAGGGCCTGACCTGAGAGAGAACAGATTCACAAAAAAATAATAATAATTATTATTAAGCTGTTAGTGACATGGTACCCCTCATGGAATTTATTAAAATCGTTTTTAAAAAGCATAAAGAATTGACCTGAAGAATTCACATAACAAGAAATGCTTGAAAATTACTATAAAGCCCTGCTGTTCTGGTCTGGTTTCTTTAAAATACACATCCGTGTTAAATGATGTCATTCATGGCAACAGGGGGATGAAGAATTGCATGCACATAAACTTAAAGTCCCCGTGAACCGGAAGTTGCAAACGACTTTTCTCCAGTGTTATGACGTATTTCCCAGTGAAAAGGAATATTGAACAGAGGGCAGGGTTTTACTCTAGCGCTCCTCCTCTCCATCTCTCGCTCATAGCAGACTAACGGTTTGAGGGGAGTGGTTAAGCGTTGCCCAAACCAATTCCTCAAACCTACGTCATCAGAGAAGGTCCTCCAATGCAGAGGGGAGGGGCATTTTCAGATTTTGATTAAAGATTACCATGGTAAAAAAATTTTTTTTAAAATATTTTCTTGCACGGATTAATTGTTCACCACAAGACTAGTAATATGCGCTAACAAAGTAAATAGGGTCAATTTTGATTTCATGGGGACTTTAAACATGCAATTGAAACACAAAGAGTTCATCTACAACAATAGTTTACCCAAATATATATATATATATATATATATATATATATATATATATACACTTATTGTCTCCTTTTGTAACCCATGGATTGAGTGAGTGAGTAAATGTTGACAGAAATTGTATTTTTTTAATGAGATAACATTTTAAGGTTATATACTTTAATATCTGGAACACATACAAATTTACCCTTTGTATTAAACACACACACGCACGCACACACGAACGCACGCACACGCGCACACACACACACACACACACACACACACACACACACACACACACACACACACACACACACACACACACACAGAGAGAGAGAGAGAGAGAGAGAGAGAGAGAGAGAGAGAGAGAGAGAGAGAGAGAGAGAGAGAGAGAGAGAGAGAGAGAGAGAGAGAGAGAACTAAATATGAAAAGAAAGAAAAGAAAATCTACACAGGCTGGTTTCGGTCACACCCTGGGTGGAAGTTAAAACCTTTCAGGGAAGTCTCCCCTCCTATCTACCACACCCACCCACCCATGTTTTTCTATATATCTATGAGGGACCTAAACTTAACAAAAATGTACAAAAACAATACTATATTTATTAATAATTTTTACCTTTAAGTTTTTTTAATCTGATTTTAAAGCTAAATTCTGAATATAATGTTGTATCCAAACAATAGCTTATTAATAACTCCCATCCGTACACACTTTCTCAAACTTACAAAATGAGTAGATACATATATCATAGTGAATGATCCATGTTATATTTGAAATAGTTATTTTTAAGTTCTAATGCAGTCACAGTTCACTAACAGGGGTTTGAAACATTTACCAATTAAACAAAACCATTCAAGTAAATAAAATAAACAAGGTGAAGAGGCTTTTATTTTCTGAGCCATCAACCACCAATTTGTTACACAATGAGTTACTACAAACAGAGTTAAATATGCACATATATCATTTCTCCAACATTCATGAAGATGTGTGTGCTTCAGATTTATTTTTTGTTTTGTTTTTTAAGATCTGGGCAAGCATAGACCTGATTGTAACATGTCAGATAATTACTGAGTTCTTCCCTCTTTTCTGTGAAATGTCTCTCTTTTCTAAAATCCCGGTTAAACCTGTTTTCCAGGCACATGATAATTTGATCTTCTTTAGAGCTCACTTCTTTAGTCTCACTGACAGTAGGGTGGGTGGAGGTTACAGAGAATATGTCTTTGATACCGAATGTTGTTTGATACTGTGCAAAATCAAATAGCCACTTGGTTACCAATAGTTGTCTCCTAAAGAATCCAAGTTTAAATATGCAAAATAAAAGCCATGGAAAATATGTTGGTGGTGAGATTTAAAGTTGCTTCAAATGGTTTCCACAATTACTCAGAGTTGTGTAATGGTGTAAAACGTTGCCTGGTTTGTCTGTAACAAATGCAGGCTAAAGATCGGGACTGATCCTCAACAAAACCGTAACCATACCGACGTGATGACTCCGATCTTCAAGATGGAACTGGATATTATTCTGATTGTTCCAATCCAATCTGACTGCTGACCTATAATGCTGCCTGAATCATAATCATACACTGTTCATTCGTTGACCAGAGGAGAACTGGCCCTCAGACTAAGCCTAGTTTCTACCAAGGTTTTTTTTCTCCATTCTGCCACCTGATGGAGTTTTGGTTCCTTGCCACTGTTGCCTTTTTTCAGCTTTGTTGCTATAGGCTTTTGGCTTGTTTGGTTGGGGACATAAAATGCAACATTTAATTTAATATTCAAAAATAATATTGATCTCTCTGCATTGACACCATTTTATGAGAACTGAACTGAGCTGGACGATGACATCACGTTTTTCTCCAGAATGGCTAGATATACAAATTAACTAAATTAATAACTTTTTTACAACAAAAATGAAACATCACTAAACTTACTAAAGCTGGACTGTGATGCTATTTTCTTCTAGAAATAAACTTTTGTTGCATTATTTTCCTGTTATCTCTGTAAAAGCTGCTTTGAAACAATCTGTATTGTAAAAAGCGCTATATAAATAAATGTGACTCGACTTGGCTAAAGGACCGTTAAACAACTGCAACAGAGTGGCTCTGGAAAATTCTCTTTGGAAATACTGAAATTCTGTTTACTGTTTATTCTTTTCAACGGTGGTCTGCTATATTTCAAAAAGGCAGCCCATTTGTGCGGTCGTTGGCGTTATATGAGAAGGACATTCTGAATATAAGCCTACTGTAAAATTAGCTGTCTTAAAAATGCGGATTGATCAGTGCAGAGTTATTCCAGTTGCCTCCAGGTGCTATTCGTATTGGAATTGTGTAATCACAGATTATGAACAGATGTTTTCAGAGGTGGACAAAGTACACAACTTCCTTACTTGAGTGAAAGTAGATACTACGGGTCAAATATTACTCCGTTACAAGTAAAAGTTGTAAAGACCGATTTTTACTTAAAGGGCACCTATTATGCCCCTTTTTACAAGATGTAATATTGGTCTTGGGTGTCCCCAGAATGCATTTGTGAAGTTTCAGCACAAAATACCCCACAGTTAATTTATTATAACCATTTGAAAATGTCATTTTTGGGGCCTGTTTTAAAAAGAGCTGTTTTGGTCTATACCACTTTAAATGTAAATGAGCTGCATATCCCCGCCCTGCTGCTGGACATAGATGATGAAGAGACTCCGGCACAGAATAAACACGAATGAGAATGGACTAAACGTCTCGGAATGGTTATTTGATACATTTATGTACTTACAAAGTTTTAATCGCGTCTCCTTAGCAATTATGGATGTGCAACACACACACACACACACACACACACACACACACACACACACACACACACACACACACACACGAACTGTGATAACGTTCGCGCAATTTTTTGAAACTACACACACACACACACACACACACACATACTGTGATAACGTTTGCTAAGTACAAACGATTTATTTATTTTTTTCTTAAGGGGAGGGAGATATACGTTTAAAGGCTACTGTCTATGGAGATAGAGCAGACCTTAATTTATTTACATTTGTAAATGCTGCAAAATAATGCCTACGTGACATAAAACTGTCTGACGTTGTTTGTTGAGACATCCTATGACGACGACAATAAATAGCTTTAGACGCATTTGTTGTTGAACTCGGTTGAACTGGCTGACATCGATTGAAATTACTATTTGCTCAAAAATCATAAAATACACTTACTTCTGGAGGTGACGTTGGATCGCGAACTGTAGGCAACGATCCACACTTGAGGATTAACTTTGACCCTCGTTCACTAAACAGTCAGTCAACGACGCTGACTCCAGCTCCTTTTTCGCCAGCTCCTTATTCGTCGAACTATTCGTTCCACCTTAAAAATGTTGGACGGTTGTTAACCCCTCCCCCTCAGTGCTTTTGGCCGTATTTCTTAAAGGAACAGTTGTATGTGAATTGCAAGCCTGTGGATCGGGCAGCATTTTTCATTTAACAGTGAAAATAAAAAGCTTACTCCTGAAAAGATTATCTTGTCTGCCTCTATAAATGGTGTAAGCTATGTGTTAAATTATTATTTTGTAATTACTAAATGTTTTTTTAAAAGTATGGAGAAACGTGACATTATGGTTCCAAATGAGATTTAATGTAATGTAATTTCTGTTCTTTATTAGAAGTTATCCATTACTCCAGTCTAACATGTGTGTGTGTGTGTGTGTGTGTGTGTGTGTGTGTGTGTGTGTTTATATGTATATGTGTGTGTGTGTGTGTGTGTGTGTGTGTGTGTGTGTGTGTGTGTGTGTGTGTGTGTGTGTACTGGACAAAGCATACTGGAGGTGCCATTACTTTAGTATTTTAAAAGTTCTCAAAAAAACAGGAACGTAGAGGCATAGATTAATTCATTCTTAAATGAAATCTTGCATTACAACATTTTCTGATGTGTTATTGTTGAAATATGGTACCCAGAACATGCAACTATATGTGCCAACAAAGCATACTGGAGGTGTAATTACTTTATTATTTTAAAAGTTCTCAAAAAAACAGGAACGTAGAGACATAGATTAATTCATTCTTAAATGAAATCTTGCATTACAACATTTTCTGATGTGTTATTGTTGAAATATGGTACCCAGAACATGCAACTTTATGTGCCGACAAAGCATACTGGAGGTGTCATTACTTTAGTATTTTAAAAGTTCTCAAAAAAACAGGAATGTACAGGCATAGATAAATTCATTCTTAAATGAAATCTTGAATTACAACATTTTCTGATGTGTTATTGTTGAAATATGGTACCCAGAACATGCAACTATATGTGCCGACAAAGCATACGGGAGGTGCCATTACTTTAGTATTTCAAAAGTTCTCAAAAAAACAGGAACGTAGAGGCATAGAGTAATTCATTCTTAAACGAAATCCTGCATTACAACATTTTCTGATGTGTTATTATTGAAATATGGTACCCAGAACATGCCTCTCCATGCAACTTTATGTGCCAACAAAGCATACTGGAGGTGCCATTACTTTAGTATTTCACAAGTTCTCAAAAAAACATGAACGTAGAGGCATAGATTAATTCATTTTTAAATGAAATCCTGCATTACAACATTTTCTGATGTGTTATTGTTGAAATATGGTACCCAGAACATGCCTCTCCATGCAACTTTATGTGCCAACAAAGCATACTGGAGGTGCCATTACCTTAGTATTTCAAAAGTTGTCAAAAAAAACAGGAACGTAGAGGCATAGATTAATTCATTCTTAAATGAAATCTTGCATTACAACATTTTCTGAAGTGTTATTGTTGAAATATGGTACCCAGAACATGCAACTATATGTGCCGACAAAGCATACTGGAGGTGTCATTACTTTATTATTTCAAAAGTTCTCAAAAAAACAGGAACGTAGAGACATAGATTAATTCATTCTTAAATGAAATCTTGCATTACAACATTTTCTGATGTGTTATTGTTGAAATATGGTACCCAGAACATGCAACTATATGTGCCGACAAAGCATACTGGAGGTGTCATTACTTTATTATTTCAAAAGTTCTCAAAAAAACAGGAACGTAGAGACATACATTAATTCATTCTTAAATGAAATCTTGCATTACAACATTTTCTGATGTGTTATTATTGAAATATGGTACCCAGAACATGCCTCTCCATGCAACTTTATGTGCCGACAAAGCATACTGGAGGTGCCATTACTTTAGTATTTCAAAAGTTCTCAAAACAACAGGAACGTAGAGGCATAGATTAATTCATTCTTAAATGAAATCTTGCATTACAACATTTTCTGATGTGTTATTATTGAAATTTGGTACCCAGAACATGCCTCTCCATGCAACTTTATGTGCCGACAAAGCATACTGGAGGTGTCATTACTGTATTATTTCAAAAGTTCTTAAAAAAAACAGGAACGCAGAGGCATAGATTAATTCATTCTTAAATGAAATCTTGCATTACAACATTTTCTGAAGTGTTATTGTTGAAATATGGTACCCAGAACATGCAACTATATGTGCCGACAAAGCATACTGGAGGTGTCATTACTTAAGTATTTCAAAAGTTCTCAAAAAAACAGGAACGTAGAGGCATAGATTAATTCATTCTTAAATGAAATCCTGCATTATAACGTTTTCTGATGTGTTATTTTTGAAATATGGTACCCAGAACATGCCTCTCCATGCAACTTTATGTGCCAACAAAGCATACTGGAGGTGCCATTACTTTAGTATTTCACAAGTTCTCAAAAAAACATGAACGTAGAGGCATAGATTAATTCATTTTTAAATGAAATCCTGCATTACAACATTTTCTGATGTGTTATTGTTGAAATATGGTACCCAGAACATGCCTCTCCATGCAACTTTATGTGCCAACAAAGCATACTGGAGGTGCCATTACCTTAGTATTTCAAAAGTTCTCAAAAAAAACAGGAACGTAGAGGCATAGATTAATTCATTCTTAAATGAAATCTTGCATTACAACATTTTCTGAAGTGTTATTGTTGAAATATGGTACCCAGAACATGCAACTATATGTGCCGACAAAGCATACTGGAGGTGTCATTACTTTATTATTTCAAAAGTTCTCAAAAAAACAGGAACGTAGAGACATAGATTAATTCATTCTTAAATGAAATCTTGCATTACAACATTTTCTGATGTGTTATTGTTGAAATATGGTACCCAGAACATGCAACTATATGTGCCGACAAAGCATACTGGAGGTGTCATTACTTTATTATTTCAAAAGTTCTCAAAAAAAACAGGAACGTAGAGACATACATTAATTCATTCTTAAATGAAATCTTGCATTACAACATTTTCTGATGTGTTATTATTGAAATATGGTACCCAGAACATGCCTCTCCATGCAACTTTATGTGCCGACAAAGCATACTGGAGGTGCCATTACTTTAGTATTTCAAAAGTTCTCAAAACAACAGGAACGTAGAGGCATAGATTAATTCATTCTTAAATGAAATCTTGCATTACAACATTTTCTGATGTGTTATTATTGAAATTTGGTACCCAGAACATGCCTCTCCATGCAACTTTATGTGCCGACAAAGCATACTGGAGGTGTCATTACTGTATTATTTCAAAAGTTCTTAAAAAAAACAGGAACGCAGAGGCATAGATTAATTCATTCTTAAATGAAATCTTGCATTACAACATTTTCTGAAGTGTTATTGTTGAAATATGGTACCCAGAACATGCAACTATATGTGCCGACAAAGCATACTGGAGGTGTCATTACTTAAGTATTTTAAAAGTTCTCAAAAAAACAGGAACGTAGAGGCATAGATTAATTCATTCTTAAATGAAATCCTGCATTATAACGTTTTCTGATGTGTTATTTTTGAAATATGGTACCCAGAACATTCCTCTCCATGCAACTATATGTGCCGACAAAGCATACTGGAGGTGTCATTATTTTATTATTTTAAAAGTTCTCAAAAAAACAGGAACGTAGAGGCATAGATTAATTCATTCTTAAATGAAATCCTGCATTATAACATTTTCTGATGTGTTATTGTTGAAATATGGTACCCAGAACATGCAACTATATGTGCCGACAAAGCATACTGGAGGTGCCATTACTTTAGTATTTCACAAGTTCTCAAAAAAACAGGAACGTAGAGGCATGGATTAATTCATTCTTAAATGAAATCCTGCATTACAACATTTTCTGAAGTGTTATTGTTGAAATATGGTACCCAGAACATGCAACTTTATGTGCCGACAAAGCATACTGGAGGTGCCATTACTTTAGTATTTCAAAAGTTCTCAAAAAAAACAGGGACGTAGAGGCATAGATTAATTCATTCTTAAACTAAATCTTGCATTACAACATTTTCTGATGTGTTATTGTTGAAATATGGTACCCAGAACATGCTTCTCCATGCAACTTTATGTGCCGACAAAGCATACTGGAGGTGCCATTACTTTAGTATTTCAAAAGTTCTCAAAAAAACAGGGACGTAGAGGCATAGATTAATTCATTCTTAAATGAAATCTTGCATTACAACATTTTCTGATGTGTTATTGTTGAAATATGGTACCCAGAACATGCAACTATATGTGCCGACAAAGCATACTGGAGGTGTCATTACTTTAGTATTTCAAAAGTTCTCAAAAAAACAGGAACGTAGAGGCATAGATTAATTCATTCTTAAATGAAATCTTGCATTACAACATTTTCTGAAGTGTTATTGTTGAAATATGGTACCCAGAACATGCAACTATATGTGCCGACAAAGCATACTGGAGGTGCCATTACTTTAGTATTTCACAAGTTCTCAAAAAAACAGAAATGTAGAGGCATAGATTAATTCATTCTTAAACGAAATCCTGCATTACAACATTTTCTGATGTGTTATTGTTGAAATATGGTACCCAGAACATGTAACTATATGTGCCAACAAAGCATACTGGAGGTGCCATTACTTTAGAATTTCAAAAGTTCTCAAAAAAAAAAAACAGGAACGTAGAGGCATAGATTAATTCATTCTTAAATGAAATCCTGCATTACAACATATTCTGATGTGTTATTGTTGAAATATTGTTTGAGAACTTTTGAAATACTAAAGTAATGACACCTCCAGTATGCTTTGTCGGCACATAAAGTTGCATGGAGAGGCATGTTCTGGGTACCATATTTCAACAATAACACATCAGAAAATGTTGTAATGCAGGATTTCATTTAAAAATGAATTAATCTATGCCTCTACGTTCATGTTTTTTTGAGAACTTGTGAAATACTAAAGTAATGGCACCTCCAGTATGCTTTGTCGGCACATATAGTTGCATGTTCTGGGTACCATATTTCAACAATAACACATCAGAAAATGTTGTAATGCAAGATTTCAATTAAGAATGAATTAATCTATGCCTCTACGTCCCTGTTTTTTTGAGAACTTTTGAAATATTAAAGTAATGGCACCTCCAGTATGATTTGTCGGCACATAAAGTTGCATGGAGAGGCATGTTCTGGGTACCATATTTCAACAATAACACATCAGAAAATGTTGTAAAGCAGGATTTCGTTTAAGAATGAATTACTCTATGCCTCTACGTTCATGTTTTTTTGAGAACTTTTGAAATACTAAAGTAATGGCACCTCCAGTATGCTTTGTCGGCACATATAGTTGCATGTTCTGGGTACCATATTTCAACAATAACACATCAGAAAATGTTGTAATGCAAGATTTCAATTAAGAATGAATTAATCTATGCCTCTACGTCCCTGTTTTTTTGAGAACTTTTGAAATATTAAAGTAATGGCACCTCCAGTATGCTTTGTCGGCACATAAAGTTGCATGGAGAGGCATGTTCTGGTTACCATATTTAAATAATAACACATCAGAAAATGTTGTAATGCAGGATTTCATTTGAGAATGAATTTATCTATGCCTCTACGATCCTGTTTTTTTGAGAACTTTTGAAATACTAAAGTAATGGCACCTCCAGTATGCTTTGTCGGCACATATAGTTGGATGTTCTGGGTACCATATTTCAACAATAACACATCAGAAAATGTTGTAATGCAGGATTTCATTTAAGAATGAATTAATCTATGCCTCTACGTTCCTGTTTTTTTGAGAACTTTTGAAATACTAAAGTAATGGCACCTCCAGTATGCTTTGTTGGCACATAAAGTTGGATGTTCTGGGTACCATATTTCAACAATAACACATCAGAAAATGTTGTAATGCAAGATTTCATTTAAGAATGAATTAATCTGTGTCTCTACGTTCCTGTTTTTTTGAGAACTTTTGAAATACTAATGTAATGGCACCTTCAGTATGCTTTGTCCAGTATACACACACACACACACACATACATACATACATACATACATACATACATACATACATACACATACACATACATACATACATATACACACACACACACACATACACACACACACACACACACACACACACACACACACACACACACACACACACACACACACACACACACACATACATACACACATAAATACATACATACATACATACATACACACACACACACACACACACACACACACACACACACATGTTTGACTGGAGTAATGGATAACTTCTAATAAAGAACAGAAATTACATTACATTAAATCTCAGTTGGAAACATGTCACGTTTCTCCATACTTTAAAAAAAACATTTAGTAATTACAAAATAATAATTTAACACATAGCTTACACCATTTATAGATGCAGACAAGATAATCTTTTCAGGAGTAAGCTATTTATTTTCACTGTTAAATGAAAAATGCTGCCCGATCCACAGGCTTGCAATTCACATACAACTGTTCCTTTAAGAAATACGGCCAAAAGCACTGAGGGGGAGGGGTTAACAACCGTCCAACATTTTTAAGGTGGAATGAATAGTTCGACGAATAAGGAGCTGGCGAAAAAGGAGCTGGAGTCAGCCTCGTAGTCAGTCAGAACATGATTCTCGTATTTAGGAAGTTTAAGTGGTGCCTTTTCCTCATAAATAAAATCCATCCGCTGCGTTTTCAGTGGCTCTGATCAGTGAAGACTAGTATGTCCATTCTTACATCCCACAACAGAACACCTACACTTCTTATGAGACATTACCGGCTGTCGTTGAAACAATGGCGATGGTGTACATAGATCACCGAGGGCGGGGTCTATGCCAAAACCAGATGTCAATCAAATCACGTCGGTGGGGCTTAGCTCAATTCTACGTCACAGTGAGGGAAATCTAGAACAGGGTGTTCTGAGACAGTGCTTATGATTTATTGAGATAGTAAACAAACTACTGGGTGGATTTTTATCATTCTATGGTGGTTTTGCTCACACACTGCCAACACACATTTATGTTCAAACACCATGTAAAAGTGAATTTTGCATAATAGGTGCCCTTTAAGTAAAAGTACAGAAGTACTTGTTTTTAAAAGTACTTAAGTATCAAAAGTAAATGTCAATGCATTTATTATTTTTGCATTGTTGTGAGTAACACTTACAATACCTTATGCCTCTGAATCTATGCCGGCCTACCTACCCTCATATCAATATCAAATTTATTTCTACATTGGACAGACGTTGTATTGTTGTATCGTTCCGATTACCATAACAAATCGATTTGCCCCGCTCAGTGAAACACCCACTGAGAATGATTGTGCCCTAGTTATTGGCGATTCTATTACACGGAACGTGAAAATAGAGACACCAACCACCATAGTCACATGTTTGCCGGGAGCCAGAGCGCCTGACATCAAAGCAAATTTAAAAGTGCTGGCTAATGCTAATCGTAAATTCTCTAAGATCATTATTCATGTCGGCACTAATGATGTTCGACTCCGCCAGTCGGAGATCACCAAAATTAATATTAAAGAGGTGTGTGAACTTGCAAGTACGATGTCAAGGACTGTAATTTGCTCTGGCCCCCTTCCTGTTCGCAGGAGTGATGAGATAGTTAGTAGATTGTGTTCGCTTAACGGTTGGCTGTCTAAGTGGTGTCCGCTTAATAATATAGAATTCATAGACAATTGGAAAAGTTTTTGGGGCAAACCTGACCTGTTGAAAAGAGATGGTATTCATCCCTCCTGGAATGGTGCTGCTCTTCTCTCTAGTAATATGGCTCATAGTCTTAGAGCTCAAACATGACAATCTGGGGCTCAGGTCAGGAAGCAGACAGACTGGCTAAACCGACCGTCTGCTAGCGGCCTCGCGTCACCAAGGTCAGATAAATCACATCACATAGAGCCTCTTTCACCTAGCTATCATCATATAGAGACTGTGTCTGTTCCCCGAACTTGGAAATCCAAAAAACGTTTAAACCCATCTAAGGTTACAAATTTAATTGATGTTCAACAAACAAAAAACAGCTATAATACAGATGAGCAAATGCTAAAGCTTGGGTTGCTGAATATTCGATCGCTTACTTCAAAAGCACTCGTTGTTAATGATATGATTTCAGATAATAACCTAGATGTGCTGTGTTTGACAGAAACCTGGCTAAAACCAAATGATTAC
>NW_028296087.1:0-32147 GCF_964197995.2 Scardinius erythrophthalmus
TACTGTATGTGTTTTGTCAAAAATAAAGTCATCAACTAACTAATGAATCCTTTACTTTGAAATACGTATGATAAAATGTATACTTTAGTTTTGAAAGACGTTGACTAGTTTTGAAAAGATTATAAAGTATGTATGTGCATGCATATATATATGTGTGTGTATATATGAAGAGTTCAGATGCAAAAGCCTCTAAATGCCATCTGAAATTTTTTCCTAGAATGATCATTTTTATGAAGCTTGTATATTTAAGTTAGCTATAGGTGACACACCTGAATGAATGGCTCATTAAGTATACAGGGATGTAGTCTCACCAGGTGTGAACTACTAAATATGCATGATGCTTTTGGAGCGTTTACGCCCCATCCGCATATTGGCTTTCCAAACTAAAAGTGTTTCACAAAACTAAAATCAATGTATCGTTTTATGTGAATGATTAGGCAGGATGATTTTCATATCATTTTGAAGAAAAAACACTAGGCGATGACATCCATTAGTCAAAAGACATCCATTAGTCCATTAATCTTATTGCCACATATTTAGCATGTGTTTTGTGGCCTTATTTCAGAAACTTTAATTTTTAGTTTTTTCGATAACCATGCATAAACATTATTCTCTCAAAAATGAAAACATGTACATACATGTGGCTCACATATTATGGAAGTCCTGTTTGTGCTATATAGAGTGAATTTACATCTTTGCCATTAATATGTTTATAAGCAACTGAAAAAAGCACAAATGTCAGGGCATGTCAGAACATCTCAAGGGCCCCAAAAACAGCCCAGACCCCAGAGGGTTAATGGCCACTGCAACTGTCACAAGCGTACCCCTTTCTCCAGAGGTCATTGCTCCAATCTGGCGGACTCTTTTTGTGGCTATTATCTTCTCTGGGGCCTGCACTGTGGTCACACCGGTTTCATCCATGGTCCATATATCATTTGGGGTGAAATTGTGCGTATTGTAGACAGTGTGCAAATTGTTGTAAAAAATTCCCACATTATGAACATTAAAACTAGTAGCTCTCGCCATACTAGTGGCCTGTGGTTTTCTGATCGAAAGAGATTGGTTCCTTTTGAGGAAAGCAGTGAACCAGTCTTTGCCCGCCATTTGTGTTTTAGACCAGGATTCCGGGATTGTGCAGTGGAACTGGAAAGCACATTGAAATGCAGGTTTTCACACCTGAAAAACAGAAACATAAAAAAGGGAAAAAAATAAAATAATGTCAACTACATTAATTGCTTTTACATACATCACACAAGGCATCCTAAAATTGCTTATTTGTGTAAGTATATATGCATACTTGTATGCATGTACAGTATGTAGCCTATGTATGTATTTGTGTGTGTGAGTATGTGTATGTGTGTGTGTGTGTGTGAGAGAGAGAGAGAGTGTGTAGGCCTATGTATTAATTCATTTATTCTTTCTAAGCATTCAAACAAATGGGCCTACTATTTATAACAGAAACAGGCACTTGAATGTGAACAGAATTCAACAGAACAGAGCAATATTTCTTCTTATTTTAATCTTATTTCCTAACTTATCCTAGTTTAACCAGCCTACCTGCTTGGGGCTCAGCCCATAACATATTGCTGCCGCACGGGTCAAATAAGCATCAAGCTGCTCCTCCTGCACTGATGTAAAAACTTTTTTGTGTGATGAGTAGCCCACTGGAGGTAGTGGTGATTTTATACCCTGCTCCTGCAGTTTGCATTTACGACTGATAAAGCGGTGTAGAGTTACATGGCAGATGCCGTAAGTATCTGCCACGCTCCGTAAGGACCTGCCACTCTCCACCTCCCTGGCCGCCAAACTCAAAACTTCCCCAGTCACTCCCCTAGTTGTGGACCTTCTACTATCTCACCCTGTGAACAAAAGAAATGCAACAAGTGTTTGTGCAAACTGTTCTTAATGCAATCTGACATTGCCGATTATAGATGTACGCAATGTGCAGCTTAGTTGTAACACCGTGTTGTAACACCGTATTACAACTAACCCCGCTGTGTTGTGTTTTTCTCAGGACTGACTAGCAGTCACTATGCGTTTTTCACATCTTTCAAAATGGTAACATCTTTTAGCCAAGAAGATGGTAATCACAACAATATAAGATTGAACTACCATACTTTCACACATTCTTTGAAAATCGTAAAACAACTACTATAAAAAACAATACTTACATGCTGATGAAAGAGTTTCTCCTTTGGTTTTCATCCAAACTTCGCCGAACTTTCTCGAAAGATGGCGGGAAGACGTCTGCCGACAGTGTGGTGAAAAGCCCGGAAGCAAGTCAAGCCCTGTGCAGTGTGCAACTATCTAAAATTATAGATAGTGATTAATGATAAATTAAATGTTTGTGCCCCTTTTTGCCTCTGTCGAGCCCATCAAAGAAGAATGACTTGTCAAATGTACCTCCATTTGTCAAAAATGAGAAGCTAGAGGAAATACTATTGAGATATGGTAAATTAGTAAGTGCAAAAACCAAGGATTACACAATTTTTATTAGTTCTGAGTCCATGAAATGCTTTATTTGTGGTGAATTCGGACACGTTAGGCAGACTTACCCGAATCGTAATAGAAATAATGGCATTAATTACGTTTTGGCAGATAATATAGTTGATGATAGGGCGCGAGGTCCTGACGTTGTGGACGCTGCGCTGTAACTACTTCCACAGGCCGAAGCGGAGTCAGCGCCGAGTGGCTCGCTCGAGGAGCATGAGGAAAGATCCCTGTCGGCTAATTCCAGCAATAGTGCCGTGGATATACTCTTGCTAAGGTTGCTCAGGTAGCTGATGACATGCCCATAGTCACACAGCCAGAGTTGAGTTCGGAACAGGTACATGCAAAAGATGTGCGTGAGGCCGACTCACCCGAGGATGAAAAACAAACACAATCTGAAGTAAGTGATATTAAAATAAGTACTGACGAATCGATTAATCAGAGTCAAGGAGATAATGTTTCGCTAGAGGTGATGGATTTCAGGCTACAGATGGAGGATTTCGATAAGGATGACAAAGAACTATATGAGGGGAATGACGTGATGGACTTGGAGTATACTTCTTAGAGGTAGGACTAAACTTTACTCGGTACAGCAGATAAATACTTTCATTGACAATACAAAAGGGCTTCACAAGCCCAGTTTTGAGTTGTACTTTCCTGACTTAAAACTTTTCCTGATATCTTGTACTGTAGCTATGCGAAAGGCAACCTTTGATGAGCTCAATAGACCAAAACGGTACTGCCTTAAGAAGCTTTCTTTATAATTTAAGAAGTATACTGCATTCACAAGGCAAAAAGTGATTTGGCTTGCATGCATTTTTATTGGTTCTTTTTCTAATCATGGCATCCTTGAGATTTGGCACTTTAAATATCAATGGGTGTCGTGATGCTGTTAAAAGGTTTAGTCTTTTTGATTATATTATGATAAAGAGGGCTGGTATAGTTTTTCTTCAAGAAACTCAATTGTAAAACAACTGTAATACAGATTCAAATAATCAAGTACAATGGCTGAATGAATGGAAGGGGCAGGCTATATTAAGTCATGGTTCTAGTGTTAGCTCAGGGGTTGCAATTCTCTTTAGGCCAGAATATAAGGAGCAACCGGTGAGTGTTTTTGAATTGGTTCCTGGTCGAATGGTGCATGTTGATGTAACGGTTCATGGACTCAATTTTTCACTATTTAATGTGTACGCCCCAAGTAGACGGTGGGCCAAGGGGAGATTTCGTGTTTTCAGATGATCTGTGGTGATGGATAACCCAGTTTTTTATATGTAACCGCCACGCTTTTCAACAAAGCAAATAAAAATTGTTGCCACTCACATACTTTGTCCATTACTATAATATCGGTAACTTCCTCCAGGTTATTTTCCAGGCAAATAGAGCAGGCATGACGTATTTGTTGCCTTCATCCAATAGCGTGAGTGGGAAAGTGTCAGTGTTGGTGACGCGTTTGTCAACACACTGGCGCGCTCCACGCCCAGGAAAGATTAAACTTGTTAACTCATTTTACCCACTTATGCTACATATTCAGTTTGACACAAATGTGAATGTAGAGGTAACGTCATCCATTCTTACTGTTTTTATTTAACCATCTTTTGTCATACGATGTCCTATCATTTCTTTGTAGTCTTTAATAAATACAGTATTCTGATTTCACACATTTGATCCATGGTATTGCTTGGAAACACAACGTCATAAAAACGAGCCAGACAATACTCTTTTTCCCGCACGTTTACTGGGAAGAAATGGCAAAACATAAAGTGCTGCATGCATATATTTGAGGGAAGTGGACACACCATTCCCTTCACAGACACAAGTTGAGAGAAATTCATTAAATCAGTGTTTCTGTGGAAAGACCTTGAGTGCAGAGAAAGATACAAGTTACAAAGCCAGGAACCTACAAACCAGTTAGTCAAACCAGCTAACACTGGCTACCACAGGGAGTGCTACAGCCATTTCACAAATATCAGGAAGATAAAACGAGCACAAAGGAGAAAAGAGAAGCAGTATTGAAGAAACTGTAAAGGAAGGTTGGTATTATATTGTATAGACAGGCGGTGCAGTATAAGACATACAGTGCAGTGTAGACAGTAGTATACAGTTAAGAAGGTAGTATGGTTTACAGTAATATAAATTAAATATAAATGTGCAATGTATTAGCAGTAGTCTTATACGAGCAGAATAGATATGGATATGGATATGCAGTATGAACAACATATACAGATATGTGCAGTATAACAGTAACAGAATAAGAATAGTACAAATAATATAGATATATACAGTGTATTAACAGTAATATAATAAAAACACCCTGGAAAAATTTACCCTTCCAATTATGGCATCATTAACAACAACAAGGCTAGACACCTGAACACTGTGAAACTGGTCTATTACCCATGTTAAGGGAACAGGTGGAACCAATATATGGAGCATGAGTTTTCCCCTGCTGAAAGTTACAAGCCATTTTTCCTTAATCAGTGATGTGGGAAAGGGTGCAGAACCTAAATCTATTGTTTTGCACTTTTTTTTTTTTGTGGTCGAGGCAGAGGATGGTGAGGCAACTCCAGTAAAAACACGGGCTCTGAGGTCTTATGCCTGTGATCTCTACATGTCCAAGCGGGCCCCACACCTGCTTCCAGTACAATGCATTATTTGCAAACATGAGAAGTACAAGGTTCAGACACACAGCAGGAAAAGGGTAAAAGAAAAACTAACACAGTGTGGAAAAACTCCATGCCGGGAAATTGCTTCTCATCTGAAGAAAGTGAAGGAGAAATGACAAGTCACAGAGATATTGAAAATGCCACCATCAACACGGATGATTCTCGGGTGTTATATCATGCAGCAATGACACTTAAAGAAATCATTCAAAAGACATCAAAAAGATCACCAAAGCTCCATGGCCTCCCACAGCAGGTGACCTCACACTGGAAAATGCCCTGAGTGTAGTGCCTCTTTAGACTTAAGAATTTATAACTTCATTGCATGGACAACAGGAATGTCATCACAACCATCAGATGAACGTGTTGATGTCACTTCAGAGGACAGCAGAAAGATAGTGTCCACTTGTCAGGATATTATTACCCTGGCAACCAGAGGACGGTGGCTCATGCCAAAACAATGCTCACTTGCAATGGCAGTTCGGCATATGACTGGCTCTGCACAGCTTATAGGGTTGTTAAATGGTCCGGGTCACTGCTCATCCAATTCCCAGGTCCTTGAGTATGATACTGCCCTTGCTCACCTACAAATGGAGAGAGGAGAAATATACATCCCTGAAAACATCAGTGCTTAAGTGCCTGCGACACTTGTCTGGGATAATAATGACTTTGGAGAGGAGACTCTTTCAGGTAAAGGGACAACACATAACACCAATGGTATAATAATTCAGAGGGCCATAAACAGTTGTACAGCATCCTTACCAGACACATTACCCAGACAGAGAACACGAGAGCGGTCTGTTCATCCTCCTCCACTGAATCTTTCAACCTACACAAGAGGAAAGCGGTCTGGTCCACAGAATGTTGCATTGAAGATAGATCTCCAAGGAGGACCAATACAGATATGCCTAGGGCTGCACGATTAATCGCAATAAAATCGCACGTGATTTGGCAAAGGCTGCGATTATTTTGTGCACAGCTTGTCAGTGGAGTGCGGCTGACTGGTAGTAAATACTGCCTCATTTGAACACCAGAGGGCGCTCTCACGCAAACACGCTAAATATGCCCTGCGCACATCATTCCAGGGAATCCCTATCGCTGTAGCTGAATAAACAGAAGATTGAAACGCTTTGATTAAACATGACTTATAAAAACACGACTGCCTTATTCTGTGTTAGAAGCACAGCTGTCGTTATGAAGTGAGTTTGGAGTAAATGCATGTTATTAAAAAGAGGTTCATAAATGCTTCTCATGTTTTGGAAAGATGTTTGATGCGTGTTGTTTTTTTCAAATGCACGTTATAAGTGACTCAGACTCACAGTGCTTTCAGATGGAGCAGCGTTTACAGAGCCGTACATCAATGACAAACTGCGCATAAAAAAATAATCGCAGCCTTTGCGATTTAAAAATCGTGATAAGCCATCTCGATTTAAGTGTGATTACATGTAAATTGCGATTAATCGTGCAGCCCTAGATATGCCCAAACTACCGGTAGAAGAATTGATGCTGCATCCTTTTTACCTGAGTACCTGAGGCCCAGGGCAAAGTCCTTCCTGGATGGACAGGGCTTAATATCATGTTGAAGGAAGACACAGTCCTACCATCTGTACATATTTTGGCTGCCTACCAGTGATTGATGCCAGCCCGACTGATCTCAACACTGTCCACACCATCCTGAGCCTCTCCATTGCCATTGCTGACAGCTTGGAACAAAAAGAAGTTCTTTTAGTTATGGATCAAACCATATATGCCAAGGCGCAAGAAATCCGTTGGCAAACAAATTCTTACTCAGAGAGAATTGTAGTGAGGATTGGAGAGTTCCACACAGCAATGGCATATCTGTCATGCATAGGGAAGTTGTATGGTGATGCTGGCTTTCAGGACATCTTGATTGAGTCTGTCCTGGTGGCCGCAGGCTCAACCGATGGAGTGATCTCCGGCCATCACTACAACAGGAGCATACAGGCTCACAAACTCCTGATGGAAGCACTCCAGAAACTGCGCTAGTGGGCATACTTGGACACACTCACACAAGAACAAAATGCAGCTGCTTTAAAAGTGGCAACAGATCTGCAGGAGTGTTTTCCCTTTGAAGAGTTCAAGGTCATGCTAACATCAGACACATTTCAGCAGTTACTGTAAGGTTATGAAGAATTTGTGGTGAAAAAAAACTAACCACACATATGCATTTTGGAGCAGATACCTTGACATGATGGAAGATTTGCTTCTTTTCATCAGGGCAACAAGAGAGGGGAACTGGGCTCTCCATTTGTCCACAGTGCAAAGTATGCTGCCCTGGTTTTTTGCCTGTGACAAAGTAAATTATGCCAGGTATTTGACGGCATATTGGGCTGAAATGCCCAATCTGGAAGACATCAACCCTTCAGCACACCATTAGCTTCTTTCAGGTGACTTTGTGGCACAAAGACATCAAAGTCATGGTTTTGCCGGCACTGAATGTGATCAAGTCATTGAGCAAACAGCCAATCGTGACTCAAAGACAAAGGGAGGCATCAGTGGGTTCTCTCTGAACAAGGGTGCAGTTCACCGCTGGACCCTAACACAACATGAGCGGGCAGCAATCACTTTTGAATGCAAAACAATGGCAGGAAAGTGCCCGGTAGGACATCTTAACTCAGAGCTAGACAACACCGGAATGCAGATAGATCAGGCTGATGTGATGAACATTGTGGCCACTGTCCAAAATATGGTTAATCCTTTTGACCCATTGTTGGATGGAGAGTCTCTTTGTCACATCTCTTCTGGCCAACAGGCATCAGAAAATGTTGCCCCAGACTTACTAGGGGCTAAACAAAGAGGTGTAAAGGCACTCACTAAATTCTGTGAAAAAAGGATCGTCAATGGCGAAGCATCATTCCATGACCCTATAAAGAAAATGAAAATCAAAACATTCAAAGACACTGGCCAAAGTACAGTCTCAAAAATTAGAAGAAAAGAAATCACCCCAACATCACATCGCAACTTGTTTGCAAGGCTAATTGTTGTGGGCAGCGTTAGGCAAATTAACATCTATGAAATGCTCACTTACAGTTTGCGTCCTTTTCCACAATCAATTTCCAACTTTGATGGCTCTCTGGTCAAAACCAACAAAGCTAAACTGATGCACATCCTGCTCGATGAGATCAACCTGCCTGCAACAGTGAGTGACATTCCTGTTGGCTCAGTTTGGATTTGGGATGCTATGGCTCTGGTGCAACAACTAAAGCCACAGCCAACATTTGGGTTGTATGATGATCATGTACTGAGGACGTTAGTTCACTCAGCTAAGGCAACCAAGTCAACAGAGCTTAACCCTCTCGGGACGGATTGGGCGGTACCGCCCAAAATGGCATCCTTTAACAAATGTTTAATTATCTTAAAAACTATTAATGATAGAGAGATGCGGTCTTTTTTGCCGTCTTCCTCAGATTCCGCTGAAAACAATGGTATATGGTATACACACTTCCTTGTTGCGTAATACCACTGCGTATAAGGCCAATGAAATCGATGTTGTTAGGAATATTCCACACGCAAAGACCAATGGAAAAATTGCCGCTGGGAGGAATATTTTTCTTACCCAATCAGAAGAAGGTTACCATGACTTATTCTAGATGTATATAAATTCATTATTTCATTGTTCTTTACACTTTTGATTGAACAATTACTAATATCTGTCTAGCAAAGGGTTTGAAAAATATATTTTTGTTCAAAAACTGTTCACTATTGTTGTGTGAGGTGTGATTTTCAGTAATAAATGACTAAAATAAAATTTTCGTTTTTGAAATTCTCTAGTTTATTGTACATTTTTTACTCATACTTCCTTTATAAACACATTACATGCATTCTTATGTTAGCTTAGGGTCTTCTGAATCCATAGATACCAAACAAATGGTGTTCCATCTCCATTACAAATGGTTTATAAGCCCAAATGTAAAAATAGAGAAAACGGACCAAAAAGGGCTTAGTCCCCAGAGGGTTAATTTTGTATGCGACACATACAGCGACTTGAGCATCAAAAAAACTGAGCGTAGTCGCCGCGCAGAACAGGGCTACCAAAAAATCTAAATTTTCTGGATTTGACACTGTGAGCGCTCTGCATAAGGTTGGGAAAGCAAAAGCATACAAAAAACTAAGTTCAAAAACAGTGTTTAGAGATCACTATGTTTAGAGATCTAGGAACAAGTTTCACCCCATCACCAGAACTATGTGAGGCTCTGGAAGCTTACACGTGTGACCTATATGATCAGAAGGTCTGCCAAGATGTCAATATTGCGAGGGCTAAACTGTTCATATCAGTTAAATGTTCTGAGGGAGACTTACATCCAAACAAAGACTCCTTGCATATGTGACCTGATGTATCTTTGACCAGATCTAGATTTAAAGGTTCTTGACTACGCCACCTGGTGCCTCTCACATCAGGATATACTTTGCACCTTAACTGCTAAATATCTAATCGAAGGCAAGCAGGTTCGTAGAAATACACCAAAGATGAACTGGACAGAGACGTGCTTTCAATAGAAAAATAATAACAAAACTTTATTGTACAATAGTATAATACAAGAGTCACACCGTCATACTAGAGGCACAGTATTAAAACGAGAGACCAGACCTGGTACTGGCTGTTACAAGAGACAATACGATTAACAATTTAACTAGAAAATACTGATTCACTGTCAAGGCAGGTTACCTGTCCGGGATACGCGTGACGTTCACCGCCCGTGCTCTGGATACTGGAGCCCACGATCACGTGCACACACACACACACACACACACACACACACAGAGGCAGGCACAACCACTACAAGCCAATGATTCAATCAATATTGTGAAGTGCAGATTACCACTACAATACGTGGTGCAGTGCGCGAGGGCGGAACCAGGAACCTCTCTCATGAGCAGCTACTCTAGTACTCACGAAAAAAGGAAGAAAATGACAAGAAAGTTATCACTAGCAGAGTGGATAGAGAATGTAAAACTATACACCACGAGTACAGCCAATACCACATCAGTCGGACAGATCAGTAGACGGAGACTACGGCAAAATAACCACAATAAAGAAAAGAAAAGAAAAGATAGGCTATATATAAAACTTAATTTGGGCAAGGCAAAGCAGCAGGAGCAATCTGTCTGCAGACACAAAATCATTAAAATTAGTGCTTGATATACACAATGCACAAATAGTCCTGTAGCATCGCAAACATTTCATAAAAACATTATTTTCTTTTACCTCAATGTAGACATACGAACTGACACAGTGGAAAAACAGCCCTTTGCGCCAGTCTTCACAATCCTACATAACAGTTGTTACACACAGCATATTCATTAAATACATTTATATTAAGAGTTGACAATAAAACACAGCCATGCATTACGTCAGGGCAACACAATCAGACTCCTTTTACATGTGTTCAATGCTTTTAGTCCTAACACACTGGATCTACTCGTAACACAATAAACAAACATTTACCTTCTTGATGTTGCTGCTTAGTTGCGGTACAGCTACCTGGCAGGTGCTTTGCCCAAGACCTGTGCGCAAATGTGCTCATTAAAATGCATGTCCCAGCAATGACACCCACGTTATGATTATCAGTAAAATGCACAAATAATACCTTCAGTAATACACAGCACGATTACCCAGAAGCATCTGGCAATCAGTCAAACACCTATTTTCCAATAGCCCAGTATTAGATACAATATAAATGCTTAGCTTGCTACATCATATAAACATTTACCATACCTTCGTTGCACAGGAAAACCACATACCCAAGCAGTAACAAAATGTATCTGAACACCAGAGAATCTCTCTAAGCCCAACAGTGCAGACTGTTTTATAGAAACTGACCTAGACGCAAATGAGTTGTTTAGCCACTCACGGCTAGCTGGGTGACGTCAGAGGACTACCGTAGCTGCAGAGGGACAAACTTCAACAGGACAGCGAATACTCTGACGGTTACACATAAACACATCCAGCGGGCAAACTATCAGGCTGCAGTACACAGAAGGAGTCTTGAGTGCATGCCAGACATTCCTCCTCCTGTAAATCATGGCTGGAAGATGGTAGGAGATTTCTACGGAGTGGACTGGATGACACTTTCGCCCGCTCCAGAGGCCATACTGGAACTTGTGCACTGGTGCAACATGGATGCTCCGACATAATCTTTTTTTAATCTGGAGAAGAAGACTGTAAATAGGAAAAATGTATGTCATTTTAAACTTCCAGGAGGAGGAAAAGTGACTGATGATCGTGGAATCATGTTTTTTTGCTTTATCTTTTTATAAGGATCTTTACAAGGCTGAACCCTGTGGTGATGAAATGGCTGACATTCTTCTTCAAGATTTACCTCAAATTACGGAAGAGGAGAAATCTAGACTTGATCAACCTTTGACTTTTGATGAACTGACTGTAGCTGTTCAGAAACTCTCTTCGGGTAAAGTTCCAGGATTGGATGGACTGAATGCTGAATTTTATAAACAGTTTTGGTCGGTGATCGGAAATGACTTGTTTTCTGTCTTCTTGGGAATGTCTGGAAAGAGGCACATTACCTGTGAGCCTTCAGAGGGCTGTGATAACTTTACTACCTAAGAAGGGTGATCTTGGAGACATGACTACAAGATATTTTTCCAAAGCTTTGACTAATAGACTTAAAGGGGGGGTGAAATGCTATTTCATGCATACTGAGTTTTTTACACTGTTAAAGAGTTGGATTCCCATGCTAAACATGGACAAAGTTTCAAAAACTAAGTTGTAAGTCACAAGTTTCGGAAAGTTTTTTTTCGAGTATGGGTCTATGTTACGTAAGATGGTACGGAATTTCCTTATATGGGTTCTAAGGGCACTTCTCCGGTAAGATCGCGGATCTCGTAGACCAGAGCAAGAGAGTGAAAGCAGTTCGCCATTAAAGTGCCCTGCCCGGCTTTTGGGAAGTCAATGTCACCAAAGAAGTGTGTTTTTGGTTGCCAGGGCAAGACAACCCTGCACAGATTCCCAAAGAACCCAGCGTTAAGGAACCTGTGGATGGAGTTTGTTTTCCTGAGCATAAACAGAGTTGTGTAAGACTGTTTGTTCCCTGCATTTCGACGATGATTGTTTTATAAACAAAGCCCAGATCGACGGATTTGCAGATCGTCTAATGCTTAAGGATCGAGCAGTCGCAATGATAAAGGTTCGCGGTCGTGCGTTGGAACCGGACGGTGAGTAAAACTGTTGAACAAATGTCTCTGTGTGTTGTTAGCTCGGCGCGTTAGCACAGCTTTAGTTTCGCCCACACGGCCCGCCCCCAGCCGCTCGTTTTTTTCCGGAAAGACTCGGTACAGCCTATCTTTCTTTTATAAATATAATAAAACTAAAGACTTTTTGGAGATATGAAGGATGCAATACTACTCTATAGGTACCCCAGATTAACCCTCATGTGGTCTTCGGGTCATTTTGACCCGGAGAAGATTTTCTTTTTCCCCAAAATACTAGTTAATGTTATCGCATTGGACTGAAACTTAGTGACTCTGTTCCCAAAGGGTATAACTACTTCTCAAATGTTTTTTGAAAATTTTCTTACTTTTTTAGGGGGGGTTTTGTTACCTTGTTACACTTGTGGTCTTCCCGGGTCAAAATGACCCGCCTATAAAAAATAGCTTATAAATCACTCATTATACCATATTTTCACCAAATCTTGGATTCAATCTTTTTGTCAACTTGTTCTCGTTCAATTAGGACTGGTTTTGTATTTTCATTTGCATGTGATTAATTGTGGGCCTCATTTATCTGAGAGTAGGCATCTCATTTTTTGAGTAAAAAAAACGTAATTTTTTAACAATTTTGGAATTTTTTTTTTTTTTTTTTTGAAAATTGGTACTGTTGATCACACTAGTCTACTTTAATGTTTCACCGGGAAGTTTGTTTTGAAAAACTTTTATTTTGTAAAAAATGGTACATAGTCACACTTGTGGTCTTCCCGGGTCAAAATGACCCGCCTATAAAAAATAGCTTATAAATCACTCATTATACCATATTTTCACCCAATCTTGGATTCAATCTTTTTGTCAACTTGTTCTCTTTCAATTAGGACTGGTTTTGTATTTCCATTTGCATCTGATTAATCGTGGGCCTCATTTATCTGAGAGTAGGCATCTCATTTTTTGAGTAAAAAAAAATATATTTTTGAATAATTTTTGGAAAAATAAAATAAAATCTGAAGAAAATTGGCACTGTTGATCACACTAGTGTACTTTAATTTTTCACCAGGAATTTTGTTTTGAAAAACTTTTATTTTGTACAATATGGCACAGAGTTACACTTGTGGTGTTCCACTGGGCCATTGAGGGCCATTGTGGGCCATTGTTTCAATGGGCCATTGAAAGTGAATGGGAGAGACCAATGCAAAAAATGAATGGAACAACACAAAATAGCTTAGAATCTCAGCTTTTTAATGCACCTAATCACTTTGATCAACTCCTAACGAGAGCTGAGTTATCACTCTAAAACAGAGTGTTCCCCCGCAGGCGCCACCTAGCTGCGAAATAAATAATCATAATATTTTTCAAAACTATTACCTTGATCAACTTAAAATAGGTGTCATTTGAAAGCTTAGAGTCTGAAATTTACAATGAATGTAGCCAATTTGATAAACTCCTAAGTAGTGCTGAGTTATTTGCTGATAAATAGAAAAAAAACAAATTCATAATTTATAAACTACTTTTTTGTACTACATTCAGCAATATGTCAAATACATCATACAGCTCAGATAGTCCTGTGTCATATGTCATTTGAAAGGTCTCAATTAGTAGAATACAGCAAGCATAATTGTTTCAGGCTTTTTACTAAACTTGAGTGAGATTTTTGTAAAAGAAGCGCTTCAAGAGACCCATGTGTAAACCATACATGGATGGTACAATTTTAGACACATTTCCGCTCGTAACTTCATGAAACATGCTCCGATTGTGGAAAATCACACATCATTATTTACAGCAGATGCTTACAATTAAAATGAGTCCAAACTCAACATAATCCATCACTCAGAACTAAAGATATTCCTCATGGAGTTCTAACACAAAAAATACTACAGACACACAGACTCACATAGCCAAGCAAGGTAGCTTAGACTTGGCCTTTTTACTCGTAACTTCATGAAACATACATCGATCATGGAAAATGACACATCGTTATTTACAGCAGGAGCTCACGATTAAAAAGAGCCCAAACTCAATATATTCCATCAATAAGATCTAAAGATATTCCTCATGGCGCTCTAACACAAAAAATACCACAGACGTACCTAGCCAAGTATATACTCATGAAGCTCTCACGTTTGGTTTTTGCTCATAACTTCACAAAGCATGCACAGATCATAGAAAAATGTACATCATTATTTTCAATAGACTATCACAATTAAAAAGAGCCCAAACTCAGCATAATCCATCACTCAGATCTAAAGATATTCCTAATGGAGTTGTAACACACAAACCCCCACAGGCGCTCACAGAGCCTTGAATATAGATGTAGCCTAGCACTTATGTCGCGTTTTAACTCGTAACTCAATGAAGCATGCATAAATTGTGGAAAATGGCACATCATTATTTACGTGAGATTGTTAAGATTAAAAAGAGCCCAAACTCACCATAATCCATCACATGCTCATATGTGTACATAAACAATGAACATGCTCCTGAAAATGTTTCAGTCTCTCCCATTCACTTTCAATGCATTGAAACAATGGCCCTCAATGGCCCAGTGGAACACCGCAAGTGTAATTCTGTGCCATTTTGTACAAAATAAAAGTTTTTCAAAACAAAATTCCTGGTGAAAAATTAAAGTAGACTAGTGTGATCAACAGTGCCAATTTTCTTCAGATTTTATTTAATATTTCCAAAATTATTCAAAAATAATGTTTTTTTTACTCAAAAAATGAGATGCCTACTCTCAAATAAATGAGGCCTACAGTTAATCAGATGCAAATAGAAATATAAAACCAGGCCTAATTGAAAGAGAACAAGTTGACAAAAAAAAAATTGAATCCAAGATTGGGTGAAAGTATGGTATAATGAGTGATTTATAAGCAATTTTTAATAGGCGGGTCATTTTGACCCGGGAAGACCACAAGTGTGACAATGTGCCATTTTGTACAAAATAAAAGTTTTTCAAAACAAAATTCCTGGTGAAATATTAAAGTAGACTAGTGTGATAAACAGTGGCAATTTTCTTCAGATTTCATTTAATATTTCCAAAATTATTCAAAAATAATGTTTTTTTTACTCAAAAAATGAGATCCCTACTGTCAAATAAATGAGGCCTACAATTAATTAGATGCAAATAGAAATATAAAACCAGTCCTAATTGAAAGAGAACAAGTTGACAAAAAGATTGAATCCAAGATTGGGTGAAAGTATGGTATAATGAGTGATTTATAAGCAATTTTTAATAGGCGGGTCATTTTGACCCGGGAAGACCACAAGTGTGACAATGTGCCATTTTGTACAAAATAAAAGTTTTTCAAAACAAAATTCCTGGTGAAATATTAAAGTAGACTAGTGTGATAAACAGTGCCAATTTTCTTCAGATTTCATTTAATATTTCCAAAATTATTCAAAAATAATGTTTTTTTTACTCAAAAAATGAGATCCCTACTGTCAAATAAATGAGGCCTACGATTAATTAGATTCAAATAGAAATATAAAACCAGTCCTAATTGAAAGAGAACAAGTTGACAAAAAGATTGATTCCAAGATTGGGTGAAAATATGGTATAATGAGTGATTTATAAGCTATTTTTTATAGGCGGGTCATTTTGACCCGGGAAGACCACAGGTGTTATAGGGTTTTGAACACCACATGAGGGTTAAATGTAATGATATTCAGAACGGAACAAGAATAAAAAATAAAAAATAAACTATAAACAAAGCCAAAACGAAAAAAATAAATATAATAAAAAAAAATAATTTCAAGCAATCCATGGCATGATTTATTTATTTTTTGGACTAAAACATTCTGGCTTTTTTTAAACTCAAACATAATTCTTAAATTGAATAATAATAATAAAAGAATAAAATGGGTTTAGTTCTGATTTCGTTGAAATCGCTCGCTCTCCGTACCTAACTTTTCCTGAATACAATCACAATTGAAACTGTGACATTGATTTCATACAACAGGATATTAACAGTTAAAATGAAGTCATTTACATTTTAGATACAATATTGACTGTTTTTGTTCTGTTTCAGCAGCGAAAATAGTTAAACAAAGATCACAGAAGAACGCATCTCACAGGAACGTGTTTTCTCATAACTGAATGATTCAGCATTTTGAACGAATTGGTTGACTCAAAGATTGAATGATCAATCCATAAACATCTGTTTATGTTTATGGATTGGATGTTTATGGATCCATGTTTATGGATCTGTATATGTTTATGGATTTCGAATCGTTTGAACGAATTAATCAATGACTCGCTCATTAAGACGGTCACTTGGCGACATCTAATGGCGGTTTAGTGTTGTTTAAAAGCATAATTCTTTCCAACGTGTGTGTGATTTGTGTGTGCACCATTATAAATGTCCGTGCGGACGTCCGTATTTTTCTTTCACTTTTATATTAGCGTTTTAAAAGCACCCGCTCGTGTCACACACGTCGATTAACCGGTGGGAAAATATCCTCAGACACATACCTAATAAATGTATATTTAAATACATTATTGGCCTAGCTGGTAAAAAGTTTTATATATTATTTTGATGTCCTTTTGGACACAAGAGGGCAGTATAGCCCTATGTATGACTTGAATTTTTTTTTTTACTTTACTGTTTTAAAATTTAGAATAAAATTAGAATAAAATTCTTTTTAAAAACAGAATAAAATGGGTTTAGTTGTGATATTTGTATACTTTTATATAGAAATAAATGGTATAAAATTACATTTTTAGAAGATTTTCAAACCAAAATATCTGACTTCCTGATGGTCGGAGCTAATGACTTTAAATTAGAAAGTTGTCCGGGTCGATGAGATCAACATACGTACTGAGTTGTGCTACTGTAGGTAAAACGACCCCCCCCCCACTTTTGTCAAAAGCATTTTGAAAGTGACACATTTCCTGCTGCCAGTTGGTGGCGCTTTAACTTTGACACACAATAGTTACATCCATCTTATCGGCCTCTTACCATGAACAAACTGCTGAAGTTTCATAAAGATCAGTTAATGTATGCATTAGTTATAACACTTCGTGTTTCTCTTTTCTCGCCATTAATTCGTTTCCTCGCCACGGCCAAACCGTTCGAGATATCAAAAATCCGTCCGCAATTTAGCATCCTCAATGTCTTGACTTCACGCTGACTGAGTTTGGAGGCGAATCGATGTATTTCCTAGGAGGAGTACATTAAATTCCACAGCAAGCGTTTCCAAACAACCCTAAATAGCCGACTTCCTGTTGGGCTGGCGTAAAACTTAGAGCACGAAAGTAGTTCGGCCCGATGAGATCTATATGTGTACCGAGTTTCAAATGAATTCATGCAAGCGTGTTTGATATATGGACCAAGTTTTAGAACCCCGTTCAAGGGGGCGCTGTTGAGCCCCCCTGCCACGCCCGGCTACCAGATTCAGCCCCGCCCTGATGGCCGCGGGTTCTGACCTGTGTGCAAAGTTTCAAGAGTTTTCGAGCACGTTTAGGGACCCAAAAGCCCCAGAAACCTTGAAAAACAAATGAAAAAGTAAATCTCACTCAACTGACAAATCACCCCCACCCCTCACACACTCAGAGACAGAGAGAGAGAGAAAATTCTCCAAAAAATCACATTCAAACCAAAATATCTGACTTTCTGTTGCTTTGAGCTAATAAGTGTAAATTAGAAAGTTGTCCGGCTCGATAAGAACAATATACATACCAAGTTTTGTGATTCTAGGTAAAACTAAGCCCCCATTTTTGACTAAAGGTGGCGCTACTGAGCCCCTCACCACGCCCGTTTCTGAAACTTTGCCCATGTCTACTGGATAATAAGTGTGATGTGTCTGTCGAGTTTCATGCAATTTCAAGTATGTTAAGAGTCTCAAAAGCATCAAAAAAGAATATTAAAGTTTGATGCGTTGCCATGGCAACAGTATCTAAGATATCAATAATCCTTTCACAGGTCTACATCTGCCGTGTGTCTACATTATACACATAAAGTTTGAAGCAAATCGGGTAAAAATAAGAGAGTGATTTCAAAGCATTTTGAAAGTGACACACTTCCTGCTGCAAGTTGGTGGCGCTATAACTTTGACTCACAATAGTCACATCCTTGTGTTCGGCCTCTCACAACGAACACACTGCTGAAGTTTCATCAAGATCAGATAATGTATGCTGAAGTTATAACACACTTCCTGTGTCCCTTATTCGCCATAAATTCGTTTCCTTGCCACGGCCAAACCGTTCGAGATATCAAAAATCTGTTCGCAATTTAGCATCCTCAATGTCTTGACTTCATGCTGACCGAGTTTGGAGGCGATTGGATGAATTCTCTAGGAGGAGTACATTAAATTCCACAGCATGCGTTTCAAAACAACCCATAATAGCCGACTTCCTGTTTGGCTGGCGTAAAAAGTAAAAGTACGAAAGTTGTTCGGCCCGATGAGATCTATATGTGTACCGAGTTTCATATTATTACATGCAAGCGTGTCTGATTTATGGACCAAGTTTTCGGACCCCGTTCAAGGGGGCGCTGTCGAGCCCCCCTGCCACGCCCGGGTACCAGCTTCAGCCCGGCCCTGATGGCCGCGGGTTCTGACCCGTGTGCAAAGTTTCAAGAGTTTTCGAGCACGTTAAGGGTCTCAAAAGTGCCCGAAAGGTTGACAGAAAAATAATAATAATAATAATAATAATAATAAATAATCCTACCGAAAACAATAGGGCCTTCGCCCTTTCAGGGCTTGGGCCCTAATAATCCTACCGAAAACAATAGGGCTCTTCGCCCTTTCAGGGCTTGGGCCCTAATTAAAGCTGCAAGCAGCGATGAAAGGGCCCTCGCACCCGTGCCATCAACACTCGGTGGCTTTAGGAAGACAGAGCATGGTTGGGAAATGTACATTTAAGGAGGTATATATAGTAAGAGTATGTCAAAGTCAGTTACAAAATGTTTTGTATAATGGTGATAATAGCATGCTTCATGACTCAGCTAAGTGTTGCTAGCATGTTTAGTCTGTTTCTAGTATGCTTAGTACACAATAATTATGTGGTTAGTACTGCATTACTGTGTTAACCATGTCAGTTTCTGTTGCCAGTAGGTGGCGTTATGACTATAACTGAATATGAGCTTGGATGTGTGTTCAGGACAGAACTCTTATCAAACGTGTGAAGTTTGGTGCAAATTGTACATTGCCTTCTTGAGTAACAACAAAGTCATGTTTCATTGAATTAGCATGCTTTAGCACTTAGCTAAGCATTGTTAGCATGTTTTAACATGTTTCTAGCATGTTTAGAACTCAATGGCATTTTTAACATGTTGCTAGAACGGCATCAACGTGTTAAACATGTCACTTCCTGTTGCCAGTTGGTGGCGCTATTACTATAATTGAACATTCTCATGTAGATGTGTTCAGGCCATGACTCTTATCAAAAGTGTGAAGTTTGGGGCAGATTGGACATTCCATGCCTGAGTTACAGCAAATTCCTATTTAATTGCAATAATAGCATGCTTTAGCACTTGGCTAAGAGTTTGCTAGCATGTTTTAGCATGTTTCTAGTATGTTGTTAGCATGTTTAACACTTGCTGGCACTTTTTTATATGTTATTAGGAGTCCATAACAGTGTTTAACATGTCACTTCCTGTTGCCAGCAGGTGGCGCTATGACTGTAACTGAATATAAGCATGGTCATGTGTTCAGGACAGAACGCTTATCAAAAGTGTGAAGTTTGGGGCAGATTGGACATTCCATGCCTGAGTTACAGCAAATTCATATTTAATTGCAGTAATATCATTCTTTAGCACTTAGCTAAGTGTTTGCTAGTATGTTTTAGCATGTCTATAGTATGTTGGTAGGATGTTTAGCACCTACTGGCATTTTTTTATATGTTATTAGGAGTCAAGAACAGTGTTAAACGTCACTTCCTGTTGCCAGCAGGTGGCGCTATGACTATAACTAAATATGAGCATGGACATGTGTTTAAGAGATAACTCTTATCAAACGTGTGACGTTTGGGGTAGATTGTACATTGCCTTCTTGAGTAACAACAAAGTCCTGTTTCATTGAATTAGCATGCTTTAGCACTTAGCTAAGTATTGCTAGCATGTTTTAATATGTTTCTAGCATGTTTAGAACTCAATGGCATTTTTAACATGTTGCTAGAACGGCATCAACGTGTTAAACATGTCACTTCCTGTTGCCAGTAGGTGGCGCTATTACTATAACTGAATTTGAGCATAGACATGTGTTCAGGCCATGATTCTTATCAAACATGTGAAGTTTGGGGCAGATTGGACATTCCATGCCTGAGTTACAGCAAATTCCTATTTAATTGCAGTAATAGCATGCTTTAGCACTTAGCTAAGTGTTTGCTAGCATGTTTCTAGTATGTTGCTAACCTGTTTAGCACTTGCTGGCTCTTTTATTTATGTTATTAGGAGTCCATAACAGTGTTAAACATGTCACTTCCTTTTGCCAGCAGGTGGCGCTATGACTATAACTGAATATGAGCATGGTCATGTGTTCAGGACAGAACTCTAATCAAATGTGTGAAGTTTGGGGCAGATTGGACATTCCATGCCTGAGTTACAGCAACTTCCTGTTTCATGGCGAAACATCAAAATTTGTCAGGCCGCTGAGGACCCGCCCTTCGACGAAAACTCAAGATCTTCGCAATTTAACGTCGCAAAGGCCTTAAGATTACACTCACCAAATTTGAAGATGATCAGATTAAAACTGTAGGAGGAGTTCGTTAAAGTACGAGGCCTGAAAATGTCAAAAACTGCACAAAAATCTGGGAGGAAGTTCAAAATGGCTGACTTCCTGTTGTGTTTAGGGCTATGCTCCAAGAGACTTTTTTGTAGGTATTAGGTCATTACATGTATGTACCGAATTTCGTGCACGTACGTGGAACGTTGCGGGAGGCGCACTCCGTTGAACTTTTATAGGTGGCGCTATCGAGCCATTTTGCCCCGTCCAATTCTGAAACCTATATCAGATGTAATCAGATCAGATTTTCGCCAGTTCTGACGCGTGTGCAAAGTTTCGTGAGTTTTCGAGCATGTTTAGGCCCTCAAAAATGCAATTAAATGCGGAGAATAATAATAATAATAATAATAAATATAGCTGCAAGCAGCAATTACCGGGGCCAAGCAGAATAAGACGACAAGACATGCCAACATGTCTGAAAGTGTCAGACCAACTGCGACAATGAGCAATTAAAGACATTTAAAGAGGATTTTAGGCAAAATGCTTGAAAAATCATAGAAACAATAATTAAAAATATGATTTTATGGATTATCACTTTCGACCAATAGGTGGCGCAGTTACAAAACTGATGTGATGTGGTCAGAGTGAAGTGACAATGACACATACAAAGTTTGGTGTCAATATGTCAAGGCATTGCAGAGATAAAGCCTGAATAGTGCTATTATCATCTTGCCTCAACTTTGCTGCTGCGCTATACGAAAATGTTTCGTCTATCGACACGAAATCCATAACTTTTAGTCGTCACGGTCGGGAGATGATACGATTCGATTTTGGTGAAAATCGGACAAACGGTGTGGGAGGAGTTCGAAAAAGTAGATTTTGAATGAAAATAGCATTTTATCTCACAAAACTGTATTGAAGTCAATGGGAATTTCATGTTTTGTTCTATTATAGCGCCACCAAGAGGCTCAGTCCCACCATTTTTTTTACGTGTCCTCAGAGTGAGCCCATACATATGTGTGTCAGTTTTGGTGAAAATATCTCAATTCGCTTCGAAGTTATAGACATTTATATGAAAAAACACGTAAAAAATGACTGACACATGACTTTGATTGGAATTTACTACCCCTAAACATCAATATTTTCACATTTGGGCATTGGCGTATGGCTATCGACCTATGTTTCCAAACTTCTGACGGTGGTTTCGTCTCGATCGGACAAACGGTTTCGAAGATATAGCCAAATGTTTTTTAAGCGCTAAATCACAACGCTACACAAAACGTAAGGCGAAACCTAGCATGTTTGGTATCGTAGGACTCGGCAAGGTTTCAGGAGTCTAATTAGATGAGTCTCATGAAAATAAGTCGACCAAACCCAAAGTTATAAGCGTTTGAAAAAAAAATTTCACCACTAGGTGGCGCTGTTTCGAAACTTCTCACGCTCCTTCAGGACATTGTGCTGATGACCCATGCCAAGTTTTGTAACAATCCGTTAATGCGTTCCTAAAATACAGCATTTTAGCACATAATTCAAAATGGCCGACAGTCAAAATGGCCGATATGGTAAAATTGGATATCAGTCGACTCGGCATGTCGCCCTGAATCTAACGAGACCAATTTTATGATTTTTGGACAAACAGTTCAGAAGTTATAAGCAAAAATAGCCATTTTTCATATCTCCGGACCAGTAGGTGGCGCTGCGCCGAAACGCAGCATGTAGCCTCAGGTCATGCTTGTGATGACATGTACCAAGTTTGGTCTGAATACGATAAACCGTTGCGGAGATACAGCCTTACGACTGTTTTTGCAGGTGCTACGTAAAATTTGTTCGAGCTTTTATCGAAAACGGTTTGACGAATCAATTTGAATTCCATAACTTTTTGTCAGCACTCCCTGAAGATGATCTGGTTCAATTTTCGTGCAAATCGGACAAACCGTCTAGGATGAGTTCGAAAAAGTAGGTTTTTCGAATGATTCAAAATGGCGGCCATATTTTTATTACGGAAAATTAAGTAATAGGATGCAATCGAATCGGCATGAGCTCAGGAATCAGATGAAAAAAGAATTTTGTTGATTGGCCTTACGGTTCAAAAGTTATTAGCAAAATAAAAGTGAAACTTTGGACAGGTGGTGGCGCTAGAGGGAATGACTTAGAAACACCAAAATTGGTGTATTTAATGTTGGGACTGTGCTCTATCAGAATGTCAAACCAAAACAACTTTCCCGCAATCGGTTCTATGGGCTGCCATAGACGCCTAGTTGGAAGAATAATAATAATAATAAATATAGCTGCAAGCAGCCATTACCGGGGCCAAGCTGAATAAGACGACAAGACATGCCGACATGTCTGAAAGTGTCAGACCAACTGCAACAATGAGCAATTAAAGACATTTAAAGAGGATTTTAGGCAAAATGCCTGAAAAATCATAGAAACAATAAATAAAAATATGATTTGATGGATTATCACTTTCGACCAATAGGTGGCGCAGTTACAAAACTGATGTGATGTGGTCAGAGTGAAGTTACAATGACACATACAAAGTTTGGTGTCAATATGTCAAGGCATTGCAGAGATAAAGCCTTAATTAATGCTATTAGCATCATGCCTCAACTTTGCTGCTGCGCTATACGAAAACGGTTTCGTCTATCGACACGAAATCCATAACTTTTAGTCGGCACGGTCTGGAGATGATACGATTCGATTTTGGTGAAAATCGGACAAACGGTCTAGGAGGAGTTCGAAAAAGTAGGTTTTGAATGAAAATCAAGATGGCGGACAAGAAGTTTGACCAAATAAGGAAAATTTGGTATCTATGTTCTCGGCTTGACCCAAGGAATCTATTAAGACCAGTGGCATTTACATAGGCCGATGTATTCAAAAGTTATTAGCAGTTTTGGAAATGTTGTTATAACTTTTGACCACTAGGTGGCGCTGTCTCTAAATATTTTGGGTACCTTCAGGGGATGGTGCTGATGGCACATTCTGAGTTTCGTAATATTACACCAATGCATTTGTTTAGTATAGCATTTTATTTCACAAAACTGCATTGAAGTCAATGGGAATTTCATGTTTTGTTCTATTATAGCGCCACCAAGAGGCTCAGTCCCACCATTTTTTTTATGTGTCCTCAGAGTGAGCCCATACATATATGTGTCGATTTTGGTGCAAAAATCTCAATTTGCTTCGGAGTTATAGACATTTATATGAAAAAACACGAAAAAAATGACTGACACATGACTTTGATTGGAAATTAGTACCCCTAAACATCAATATTTTCGCATTTGGGCATTGGCGTATAGCTATCGACCTATGTTTCCAAACTTCTGACGGTGGTTTCGTCTCGATCGGACTAGCGGTTTCAAAGATATAGCCAAATGTTTTTTAAGCGCTAAATCACAACGCTACACAAACCGTAAGGCAAAACCTAGCATGTTTGGTATCGTAGGACTCGGCAATGATTCAGGAGTCTAAAAAGATGAGTTTCGTGAAAATAAGTCGACCACACCCAAAGTTATAAGCATTTGAAAAAAAAAATTCACCACTAGGTGGCGCTGTTTCGAAACTTCTCAGGCTCATTCAGGGCATTGTGCTGATGACCCATACCACGTTTCGTAACAATCCGTTCATGCGTTCATAAAATACAGAATTTTAGCACAAAATTCAAAATGGCCGACAGCCAAAATGACCGATATGGTCAAATTGGATATCAGTCGACTCGGCATGTTGCCCTGAATCTAACGAGACCAATTGTATGATTTTTGGACAAACTGTTCAGAAGTTATAAGCAAAAATAGCCATTTTTCATATCTCCGGACCAGTAGGTGGCGCTGCGCCGAAACACAGCATGTAGCCTCAGGTCATGCTTGTGAGTACAAGTACCAAGTTTGGTCTGAATACGATAAACCGTTGCGGAGATACGGCCTTACGACTGTTTTTGCTAGCGCTACGTAAAATGTATTCGTGCGTTTATCGAAAACGGTTTGACGAATCCATTTGAATTCCATAACTTTTTGTCAGCACTACCTGAAGATGATCTGGTTCAATTTTCGTGCAAATCGGACAAACCGTCTAGGACGAGTTCGAAAAAGTAGCTTTTTTTGAAAATTCAAGATGGCGGCCATATTTTTATGACGGCAAATGACGTCATAGGGTGCAATCGAATCGCCATGAGCTCAGGAATCAGTGGAAAAAAGAATTTCGCTGATTGGCCTTACGGTTCAAAAGTTATTAGCAAAATAAAAGTGAAATTTTGGACAGGTGGTGGCGCTAGAGGGAATGACTTAGAAACACCAAAATTGGTGTATTTAATGTTGAGACGGTCCTCTATCAGAATGTCAAACCAAAACAACTTTCCCGCAATCGGTTCTATGGGCTGCCATAGACTCCCAGTCGGAAGAAGGAAGAATAATAATAATAAATATAGCTGCAAGCAGCCATTACCGGGGCCAAGCTGAATAAGACGACAAGACATGCCGACATGTCTGAAAGTGTCAGACCAACTGCAACAATGAGCAATTAAAGACATTTAAAGAGGATTTTAGGCAAAATGCCTGAAAAATCATAGAAACAATAAATAAAAATATGATTTGATGGATTATCACTTTCGACCAATAGGTGGCGCAGTTACAAAACTGATGTGATGTGGTCAGAGTGAAGTTACAATGACACATACAAAGTTTGGTGTCAATATGTCAAGGCATTGCAGAGATAAAGCCTTAATTAATGCTATTAGCATCATGCCTCAACTTTGCTGCTGCGCTATACGAAAACGGTTTCGTCTATCGACACGAAATCCATAACTTTTAGTCGGCACGGTCTGGAGATGATACGATTCGATTTTGGTGAAAATCGGACAAACGGTCTAGGAGGAGTTCGAAAAAGTAGGTTTTGAATGAAAATCAAGATGGCGGACAAGAAGTTTGACCAAATAAGGAAAATTTGGTATCTATGTTCTCAGCTTGACCCAAGGAATCTATTAAGACCAGTGGCATTTACATAGGCCGATGTATTCAAAAGTTATTAGCAGTTTTGGAAATGTTGTTATAACTTTTGACCACTAGGTGGCGCTGTCTCTAATTATTTTGGGTACCTTCAGGGGATGGTGCTGATGGCACATTCTGAGTTTCGTAATATTACACCAATGCATTTGTTTAGTATAGCATTTTATTTCACAAAACTGCATTGAAGTCAATGGGAATTTCATGTTTTGTTCTATTATAGCGCCACCAAGAGGCTCAGTCCCACCATTTTTTTTATGTGTCCTCAGAGTGAGCCCATACATATATGTGTCGATTTTGGTGCAAAAATCTCAATTTGCTTCGGAGTTATAGACATTTATATGAAAAAACACGAAAAAAATGACTGACACATGACTTTGATTGGAAATTAGTACCCCTAAACATCAATATTTTCGCATTTGGGCATTGGCGTATAGCTATCGACCTATGTTTCCAAACTTCTGACGGTGGTTTCGTCTCGATCGGACTAGCGGTTTCAAAGATATAGCCAAATGTTTTTTAAGCGCTAAATCACAACGCTACACAAACCGTAAGGCAAAACCTAGCATGTTTGGTATCGTAGGACTCGGCAATGATTCAGGAGTCTAAAAAGATGAGTTTCGTGAAAATAAGTCGACCACACCCAAAGTTATAAGCATTTGAAAAAAAAAATTCACCACTAGGTGGCGCTGTTTCGAAACTTCTCAGGCTCATTCAGGGCATTGTGCTGATGACCCATACCACGTTTCGTAACAATCCGTTCATGCGTTCATAAAATACAGAATTTTAGCACAAAATTCAAAATGGCCGACAGCCAAAATGACCGATATGGTCAAATTGGATATCAGTCGACTCGGCATGTTGCCCTGAATCTAACGAGACCAATTGTATGATTTTTGGACAAACTGTTCAGAAGTTATAAGCAAAAATAGCCATTTTTCATATCTCCGGACCAGTAGGTGGCGCTGCGCCGAAACACAGCATGTAGCCTCAGGTCATGCTTGTGAGTACAAGTACCAAGTTTGGTCTGAATACGATAAACCGTTGCGGAGATACGGCCTTACGACTGTTTTTGCTAGCGCTACGTAAAATGTATTCGTGCGTTTATCGAAAACGGTTTGACGAATCCATTTGAATTCCATAACTTTTTGTCAGCACTACCTGAAGATGATCTGGTTCAATTTTCGTGCAAATCGGACAAACCGTCTAGGACGAGTTCGAAAAAGTAGCTTTTTTTGAAAATTCAAGATGGTGGCCATATTTTTATGACGGCAAATGACGTCATAGGGTGCAATCGAATCGCCATGAGCTCAGGAATCAGTGGAAAAAAGAATTTCGCTGATTGGCCTTACGGTTCAAAAGTTATTAGCAAAATAAAAGTGAAATTTTGGACAGGTGGTGGCGCTAGAGGGAATGACTTAGAAACACCAAAATTGGTGTATTTAATGTTGAGACGGTCCTCTATCAGAATGTCAAACCAAAACAACTTTCCCGCAATCGGTTCTATGGGCTGCCATAGACTCCCAGTCGGAAGAAGGAAGAATAATAATAATAAATATAGCTGCAAGCAGCAATTACCGGGGCCAAGCAGAATAAGACGACAAGACATGCCAACATGTCTGAAAGTGTCAGACCAACTGCAACAATGAGCAATTAAAGACATTTAAAGAGGATTTTAGGCGAAATGGCTGAAAAATCATGTAAAAAGTGATTCAAAATATGATTTAATGGATTGTCACTTTTGACCAAAAGGTGGCGCTGTTACGAAATTGATGTGGTGTGGTCAGAGTAAGTAGACAGTGACACATACAAAGTTTTGTGTCAATATGTCGAGGCATTGCAGATATAAAGCCTGAATAGTCATTTTGGCATCATGCCTCAACTTTGCTGCTGCGCTATACGAAAACGGTTTCATCAATCGACACGAAATCCATAACTTTTTGTCGGCACAGTCTGGAGATGATACGATTCGATTTTGGTGAAAATCGGACAAACGGTCTAGGAGGAGTTCGAAAAAGTAGGTTTTGAATGAAAATCAAGATGGCGGACAGGAAGTTTGGCCAAATAAGGAAAACTTGGTATCTATGTTCTCGGCTTGACCCAAGGAATCTATTAAGAACCGTGGAATTTCAATAGCCAGATTTATTCAAAAGTTATTAGCCTTTTTGGAAATTTTTTTATAACTTTTGACCACTAGGTGGCGCTGTCTTGAAATATTTTGGTTGCCTTCAGGGGATGGTGCTGATGACACAATCTGAGTTTCGTAATATTACACCAATGCATTTGTTTAGTATAGCATTTTATTTCACAAAACTGTATTGAAGTCAATGGGAATTTCATATTTTGTTCAATTATAGCGCCACCAAGAGGCTCAGTCCCACAATTTTTTTTACGTGTCCTCAGAGTGAGCCCATACATATGTGTGTCAATTTTGGTGAAAATATCTCAATTCGCTTCGGAGTTATAGACATTTATATGAAAAAACACGAAAAAAATGACTGACACATGACTTTGATTGGAAATTAGTACCCCTAAACATCAATATTTTCGCATTTGGGCATTGGCGTATAGCTATCGACCTATGTTTCCAAACTTCTGACGGTGGTTTCGTCTCGATCGGACTAGCGGTTTCAAAGATATAGCCAAATGTTTTTTAAGCGCTAAATCACAACGCTACACAAACCGTAAGGCGAAACCTAGCATGTTTGGTATCGTAGGACTCGGCAACGATTCAGGAGTCTAAAAAGATGAGTTTCGTGAAAATAAGTCGACCACACCCAAAGTTATAAGCATTTGAAAAAAAAAATTCACCACTAGGTGGCGCTGTTTCGAAACTTCTCAGGCTCATTCAGGGCATTGTGCTGATGACCCATACCACGTTTCGTAACAATCCGTTCATGCGTTCATAAAATACAGAATTTTAGCACAAAATTCAAAATGGCCGACAGCCAAAATGACCGATATGGTCAAATTGGATATCAGTCGACTCGGCATGTTGCCCTGAATCTAACGAGACCAATTTTATGATTTTTGGACAAACTGTTCAGAAGTTATAAGCAAAAATAGCCATTTTTCATATCTCCGGACCAGTAGGTGGCGCTGCGCCGAAACACAGCATGTAGCCTCAGGTCATGCTTGTGAGTACAAGTACCAAGTTTGGTCTGAATACGATAAACCGTTGCGGAGATACGGCCTTACGACTGTTTTTGCTAGCGCTACGTAAAATGTATTTGTGCGTTTATCGAAAACGGTTTGACGAATCCATTTGAATTCCATAACTTTTTGTCAGCACTACCTGAAGATGATCTGGTTCAATTTTCGTGCAAATCGGACAAACCGTCTAGGACGAGTTCGAAAAAGTAGCTTTTTTTGAAAATTCAAGATGGCGGCCATATTTTTATGACGGAAAATGACGTCATAGGGTGCAATCGAATCGCCATGAGCTCAGGAATCAGAGGAAAAAAGAATTTCGCTGATTGGCCTTACGGTTCAAAAGTTATTAGCAAAATAAAAGTGAAACTTTGGACAGGTGGTGGCGCTAGAGGGAATGACTTAGAAACACCAAAATTGGTGTATTTAATGTTGAGACGGTCCTCTATCAGAATGTCAAACCAAAACAACTTTCCCGCAATCGGTTCTATGGGCTGCCATAGACTCCCATGGCGGAAGAATAATAATAATAATAAATATAGCTGCAAGCAGCAATTACCGGGGCCAAGCAGAATAAGACGACAAGACATGCCGACATGTCTGAAAGTGTCAGACCAACTGCAACAATGAGCAATTAAAGACATTTAAAGAGGATTTTAGACGAAATGGCTGAAAAATCATAGAAACTAATTAAAAATATGATTTAATGGATTATCACTTTCGACAAATAGGTGGCGCAGTTACAAAACTGATGTGATGTGGTCAGAGTGAGGAGACAATGACACATACAAAGTTTGGTGTCAATATGTCAAGGCATTGCAGAGATAAAGCCTGAATAGTGCTATTAGCATCATGCCTCAAATTTGCTGCTGCGCTATACGAAAACGGTTTCGTCAATTGACACGAAATCCATAACTTTTAGTCGGCACAGTCTGGGGATGATACGATTCGATTTTGGTGAAAATCGGACAAACGGTGTGGGAGGAGTTCGAAAAAGTAGGTTTTGAATGAAAATAGCATTTTATCTCACAAAACTGTATTGAAGTCAATGGGAATTTCATGTTTTGTTCTATTATAGCGCCACCAAGAGGCTCAGTCCCACAATTTTTTTTACGTGTCCTCAGAGTGAGCCCATACATATGTGTGTCAGTTTTGGTGAAAATATCTCAATTTGCTTTAGAGTTATAAACATTTATATGAAAAAACACGTAAAAAATGACTGACACATGACTTTGTTTGAATTTTACTACCCCTAAACATCAATATTTTCGCATTTGGGCATTGGCGTATAGCTATCGACCTATGTTTCCAAACTTCTGACGGTGGTTTCGTCTCGATCGGACAAGCGGTTTCGAAGATATAGCCTAATGTTTTTTAAGCGCTAAATCACAACGCTACACAAACCGTAAGGCGAAACCTAGCATGTTTGGTATCGTAGGACTCGGCAAGGTTTCAGGAGTCTAATTAGATGAGTCTCGTGAAAATAAGTCGACCGCACCCAAAGTTATAAGCATTTGAAAAAAAAAATTCCCCACTAGGTGGCGCTGTTTCGAAACTTCTCACACTCCTTCAGGACATCGTGCTGATGACCCATGCCAAGTTTCGTAACAATCCGTTCATGCGTTCATAAAATACAGCATTTTAGCACATAATTCAAAATGGCCGACAGTCAAAATGGCCGATATGGTAAAATTGGATATCAGTCGACTCGGCATGTCGCCCTGAATCTAACGAGACCAATTTTATGATTTTTGGACAAACTGTTCAGAAGTTATAAGCAAAAATAGCCATTTTTCATATCTCCGGACCAGTAGGTGGCGCTGCGCCGAAACGCAGCATGTAGCCTCAGGTCATGCTTGTGATGACATGTACCAAGTTTGGTCTGAATACGATAAACCGTTGCAGAGATACAGCCTTACGACTGTTTTTGCAGGCGCTACGTAAAATTTGTTCGTGCGTTTATTGAAAACGGTTTGACGAATCAATTTGAATTCCATAACTTTTGGTCAGCACTGCCTGAAGATGATCTGGTTCAATTTTCGTGCAAATCGGACAAACCGTCTAGGACGAGTTCGAAAAAGTAGGTTTTTCGAATGAATCAAAATGGCGGCCATATTTTTATTACAGAAAATGAAGTCATAGGATGCAATCGAATCGGCATGAGCTCAGGAATCAGAGGAAAAAATAATTTTGTTGATTGGCCTTACAGTTCAAAAGTTATTAGCAAAATAAAAGTGAAACTTTGGACAGGTGGTGGCGCTAGAGGGAATGACTTAGAAACACCAAAATTGGTGTATTTAATGTTGGGACTGTGCTCTATCAGAATGTCAAACCAAAACAACTTTCCCGCAATCGGTTCTATGGGCTGCCATAGACTCCAAGAGCGGAAGAAGAAGAAGAAGAAGAAGAAGAAGAAGAAGAAGAATAATAATAAGAACGCGAACGGATACAATAGGTGCCTCCGCACCTTCGGTGCTTGGCCCCTAATAATAATAATAATAATAATAAGAAACGGAACAGATACAATAGGTGCCTCCGCACCTTCGGTGCTTGGCCCCTAATAATAATAATAAGAAACGGAACAGATACAATAGGTGCCTCCGCACCTTCGGTGCTTGGCCCCTAATAATAATAATAATAATAAGAAACGGAACAGATACAATAGGTGCCTCCGCACCTTCGGTGCTTGGCCCCTAATAATAAATAGCTGCAAGCAGCAATTACCGGGGCCAAGCAGAATAAGACGACAAGACATGCCAACATGTCTGAAAGTGTCAGACCAACTGCAACAATGAGCAATTAAAGACATTTAAAGAGGATTTTAGGCGAAATGGCTGAAAAATCATGTAAAAAGTTATTCAAAATATGATTTAATGGATTGTCACTTTTGACCAAAAGGTGGCGCTGTTACGAAATTGATGTGGTGTGGTCAGAGTAAGGAGACAGTGACACATACAAAGTTTTGTGTCAATATGTCGAGGCATTGCAGATATAAAGCCTGAATAGTCAT